>NC_057689.1:5449043-5547805 GCF_014466175.1 Vespula pensylvanica | reverse complement strand
ACTCGTCCCCCTCGTAGGAGGTCGAATGATGTCGTGAAGTTGATTAAAATTATCATTGAATCGTTGAATCGTTGAATCGTTGAATCGTTGAATCGATGAATCGTTGAATTGTTGAATCGATGAATCTGTAATACAAAAAGGTACAAAAAAAGATTAATTGTATGTTCTATATCGAACCAATATATTTATGAATGAATGAAAACGATTAAAAAAAAATATATGATTTATACGACCAACGAGAGAAGTTACAATTGGAAGAAAGAAATATACTTACATGTAATTATATCCAGATGAAGCTTTACAATCGTCGGTAAAGATGAAGAGGATGAATTTTTAAAATCACACTTTCGACCATTACAATATTTATCGCAACGCAATCCTCTTCCACCGAATAGGCCGAAAGTGTGTTAATTATTCTAACAACGCGGCGAACATATGATTTTAACAAGAATATAACATAAATTCTTGCTTTTGATTTTACTAACGCGACCGAGAAATAAACGGCGAACAACACTGACTCTAATTCGCGATTTTACTTTATGTTATTTTTAAAGCAACGTATTCGGTTGCAAAATAATCAAACTGTTTCGCACAAGCACTGACTCTAAGATCGCATTGCGCGCGATCTACAATTGAAGACCTGTTGAATAAAAATTGTTAAAGCAAGCTGTGGCGTTTACTTCTACAATTTATATCGTATTAAACATCATATATTAAATATTAAATATTCAATATTAAAGATCATATATCATATTATTCAAATTACATGATTTAAAATCATAAATTTATATTATACCTTTTGTATGCTATAATAATAAAAAAAAAAATATACTATTCAAAAGATGTAACTGCAAAACTTGTAGACTATATTAAAATAAATGAATATGTAAAAGCAAACGATCAAGATCGCGTTGTATCTATCGCTTAAAAATAGATATAATCGCGATAGAGATATGTTCACAGAAGTATACTAATTGCATGGATACCTATAAAGCAGAATAGATATAGCATTAAAGTAAAACTAAACAAGGAGCAGTAAAATTTAAATTATAATATTTATAATATTAATTAAACGATTAAACGTATCTTGAAATTTTGTTCTACTTTAATTTAACTTTTATTATAGTTTAATTAAATTTTTATTATTCTCGGTGCTTCTTAATATTCTTCAAATTCAATGTAAAATATGTTTCAACAAATTTTTAATAAAGTAAAATTTAATCAAAATTATTTTCTAATACACCGAACGTCAGCCTTTGGCCCGGTAGTGCGTACGTTGTATAATATAAAATATACGAACGTTCGCAATACCGATTTCCGGATCCCACCACAAGGAGGTAGCTGCGTATGGAGATCCATATATAAATTTTTTAAAAAAAGTATAAAATATTATCTAATAAAAGTTTTGCATATAGTAGAACATAGAAACTTATAATAAAATTACAATAGAACACGTTAAATTATATAACACGATAGATAATTTGTTAAAATTATTATCTAACTTTTTATTTAATTTAAATTTTTTAATGATAAACTTATTTGTATATACTTGCATATGAACAGCAACAGACAGTACATGGTAACTGCTATCGAATGTGTAGAAGTCCATAGATTGGTTGAATATGATGAATAATAACCTAAAAATATTCAAAATATTATTAATATAGAACAAAATTAAATGTATTTATATATTCATGTATTATATATATATAATGAATATGTGATATTATATATATAAATGTATTATATATATAATGAATATATTTGATCTAAATATTTAATATGTAATTTCTTAGAATTAATATTTAACTTTTTACATTAATGAAATTTAATTAAAATGTCTTAAATATAAACTTATTCATATATACTTATATACAAAGAACAACAAAAGAAAATACATGTAAGTTATTATCGAATATATCCAAGTCGATAGATCAGTTGAAGACACAAAAATATATATACATGACCGTATTCAATATATATTTCATTAAAATATCTAGCTTTTCATATATTAGTCGACATTCAATTATAATTTCTTAACAATAAACTTATTTTCATATACTTGTGAAGAATAAAAGAAATTGCTTACATGATAGTTATCGAATGTGTCTAAGTCGACAGATTAGTTGAATTCCATGAATAATAACCGGACAAAATTGAAGAATTTATATATATATTTTATATATATACATATATATAAATATGTATATATGATAAGTGTATTTTATACATATAATGTGTAAATGTATCTATATATTAGAGATGAATGCTATATATATTGAAGATTAATATGATATAAAATAAGATTAATAAAACATAAATGCATAAATAATTAAATCTAGATTATAAAATTTTATATATAATATAAATGAGAAATTATACGTACATGAATTGAAATTAACCAAGTCGGAACAGGTCTAAACACGTCTTCACAGCTGCTTAGAAGAAAGAGAACTGCGAAGTACAAATAAAGGACAAACGTTCGTCACGCAAAGGCCGAGCTCTCGATCGTCTTTTGATTGTTTACATGTCTCTTCCCGATAATCCTAAATTCTCGGAATAGTACAATTGATACATATAAACACACATATATAAATACAACACCTCCAATAAAATGTTATTACACTGGAATGCTTTTTGTTTTGTTGCTTGCCGAAGACCAGAAATTCTTAGACAAGAGAGGGGGAACTCATTCTCTCTCTCTTTCTTTCTTACTCTATTAAGGACTTCACTACATGACAAAAAAAAACTTTTGTTCGCGTATAGAGAGGTTACGTTAATATTATTTCTAACATATCATGTAGTTATTTTTTAATTTATAGGTTTATTGAAAAGCTAAAAATATATCGATATTAAGGAAGTATAAAATTAATCATGTACATATATGTGCAGGACTTATCGATATGTAATATGTCGTAAGAGGCTATATGTATATATGTGTGTGTGTGTGTGTGTACTTACGTATATATGGTATGATGTGTGTGTACACGATGTATATATATATGTATGCAAGTCGTAGCAAGACGAAATTCAATCGAACGCGACTAATTGATGAAAGATTATTAACTAAAGTATCTTTAATAGATGAGAAAAGTAACAATATCACGAAAATATAAGGAAGAAATTCGAAATAAGAAAGATCTCCAAGGGGACGCTCAGACGCCGGTTTTATTTTCGCGGATATCTTTTAAACAAGGCGATGCCACAACTTGCAAACATTCACGCATAAAAATCGCGTTTTCCGCAATCGATTGATATATAAATTAAGGGTGTATGTTACAAAAATTTATTACTTACTTGTAAATTAACGAGACGACGAAGCTCCGCTGCGATCGGTATGACAGCACAACACAAAATGGCGGAATCATCGACAGCACGGAGCTAACTAGAATCTCGCGCATGCGCAGAACGCCATCTGTTCAATGGCCTCCTGCAAAATTTATAATTTTTCGATCTATTATACGAAAATATCAAAACATTAAAAATATGATATAGGAACGTAAAAACTGTCTAAATAGGTACTTTTTTATTCCAAACTATGAATTTCGTTATGAATTTTCGTGCTCAAAATCCTTATCCGATTTTAATGATCGAGGACTTTAGCTGAAAGATAAAGGTTCTTTTACACAAAATTTTCTTTTCAAATTTGCGATACAGGCTTTTATTACCGTGAAACTGACTTATTTCTAGACATAATTTATACAAAAAAAATCTAAAAATATAATCTTATGTAAAAACCCTTTATATTTCTTATTTGCTCTTGATAACTTTATATTTCTTATTTGCTTTTGATAACTTTATATTTTTTACCTGCTTTTGATGAGAATTCATGACGTAAATCGTTTTAAACACATAGGAAAAGAACTCCTTAAGAAACAATGAAAGAAAAACAAAACAGATTCCATCTATTCATTTCTTTCTATTCGTTTCTATCTATTTCTAACTCGCTTGCACAAAGAGTGAAATTTTGTTCTCCCTTTCTTCTTTCCAAAACACGAAACAACGTGAGATTCTTGAAGAAAAGTATTTTCGGCTTTCTTTGTCTTTTTTCTTTCTTTCTTAATTCCACTTCTTTAAAAGCTTCCTTTCTTCTAACTATCCTACCTCGTTTCCGATTCTTCGAGTTTCACTTCGCCTCTGAGAGTCATAAAATTTCTAGACGAGGCGAAAATGTACTACTCTCCGGCTTTAAAAAGATCTATGTACATATGTATTTACGAGCAAAACAATTACGGTTAATGATCGTTTAACGCTCTCTACTTTTTTATTTGTTTCATGCAGATGTAATCCCGAATCGTGCGTAACTACACGGGTACCACGCATACTAAACTAAGATACTATTTAAATGTTAATTGTATTAAATGTTGAAATGTATTTATGTATAAAAGTCGCGTCGTCAACTTTTAATGGAATATTCATTACAAAACGTTACATTTTCAAAATTCAACTCTAAGGTATTAGCATGTTTAATCGTACAATTACAAAATAAACCATAAACGGAGATAAAAACCCGACTAATTTTCTATTTTCCAAAAGTCATTCCGTAGCTTCGATGAAATAGAATTTTTAATTTCGTTCAGACTTGGCTAGATCGTTTTCCAGTGGAATATTATATGAGGAGAGAACCACGAGAGAGCAAACCGAAAACTACTTTTAATAGAGTTTTAATGAAATCACCTTAAGATCAGACCTTTCTCTGTACATTTCATCGTAAACATAAGTAATTAAAATTAAAAAAAAAAAGAAAAAGAAAAAGACGATAATTCATAGTGAAATAGAAGATAAATAGAGATGCGTAAAAGGAGATTAACAGTAAGGATAACGCAATCCAAACTACCAAGTCATAATCCGATACTCGAATCCAAGTCGATATACACCACTTTACTTGCATCGAAGGATTATCGGAGCATTGTAGGTACGAACCCTATCGTCTAATGAACGTCCATCGAGAGCAGAAACGCATAGACGTCTAATGAAAGCTATCGACAGTCTGTAATCGTCGTGTAATGGGCCCATCGACGGGTACGTTAACAACCCTTCGCAAATTGCGATCGTTAGCATAATGCAGCCGCCGACATTACCTACGGCGTTTGCCACAAAGCCCTACGCAGCAATGCTGTCATCGACTTTCGATTTTCCATCTCCCGGAGATAGACATATCAAGACTCTCATACTTGAGTATACATATACAACATTTATTACCTAGATATACGTGCACAGTTATCTATGCCTTGTGTCTTATCCCCCTACGGTAAATAAAAATTCTTTATAAACCATCTTCTTTTCATTCTTATATCCCTTACTAAACCTTTCTTACTAGTTCTTTCGACGCAAATAAAATAACAAGTAAGAAATTTGTGTAAAAAAAAGAAACAAATCGAAATGTCTCATATACGTTCAATTTTTCATTCCGAATTTGAACGATACGATGTAATCGAAGGAATACCTGGTATTAGTTAATGATCAATTCAAGAGAATCTTTCGTTCTCTCGAAATATCGAACCGTTACCAAGAAGGAGGACCAACGACCGAGAATTCCTATCAGATGGCGATAACCAGTAATGGTTATGAGAAGACATAAATTATCAGGTCTACGGAATGAGAGATAAGATTTATGATTGCTCCCGTACTACGTTATATCGGTTATTCGAGTGCTTTCCTTGAGAAAACCGAATATTGTTTTTTAAATATGTCTCTTGTCAATGAAAGAAATTGCTAATAGTATAATCTATGATAAATTGGACTAACAAAAAAATATTATCGCTATACCTTCTTCTTGTTTTTATTGTTACAGACGTAGAAGAACTACTTGGCAAACCAGTGCAAGCAGAACTCTCTGTCGAAACGGGTCTTGACGTAGCATTAGATGCTCTCATGGATCTAGCAAACGGTAATAAAATTATGAATATGATAATAATACATACGTTTTTCCACCGATAAAAAAGAATTATTCACTTTTCACATAAGATACAAAATTCTTCCTTATTTTCCCATGACTCGTAAGTATCCTCTTGAAAATTTCTGTAGGTACCTACAATCTTCAAAAATGTCATCTTTCCATTCGAGAATGAACTTATTCTCGAAGAATAATTGGTATTAGCCAGAGTATTCATAGTACACATACACATACTATACTAGTATATTCATTCAACAAAGTCGAAAGACACAGCGGCACCAAAATGTTTGCATATTCATAGTTCTACGATATACACATGTACATATGTACGCCCGAGGAAACACGTATATTAATTTATACGACGAATGCTTTCATATACGAAGAAACGACTATGTCATTCGCTTATTGCTTCACGCATCAAAGAAAACCTTTCCGAATCGGAATTATTCGTCGAATATTAATAATCCTATGCATATATATATGTATGTATGTATATGTATATTCTACCTAGGAAAATTCATCGGACCTTTTGCAAAATCTCTTATCCTCAGTGTTCCTCGAAGATCATAGCAAAATAGATACTACGATCTCGTTTGGTGTTAACGAGATGTAAATAATAGCCTCTAACTGTAAATCGATTATTATTAATCTCCAACTCTGAAACTATGCATACATCTATACTATCTATATGCGTTACACGGCTGTATCTTCAATTATAGCGTATCCCGAACACTGATACGAATGGTATCGATGCTAATTCCTAATGAATGATTTATGTCTATAACTCCGAACAGGAAACCCTTTAAACGTCGTTACGGTACTAGTTTGAAACCCAAGCATAGCTTTAATTCAAGCACTGACCATGTGCATACGAATGCAAGAAACTCTACGATACACGAAGTAGAGTTATTATTAGTTGGACACGATGCATCCTAATTTTCGTGTATAATTAAATCGTAATAATTATAAGTCATTAGTAATAATATATGTATGAGAAATTAGTATAATGTATGTATTCATTTCACTACTTTCCTGTATGAGTATTAAAATTAGAGAACCTTTCCTGTTTTCAGTAGTCTGTATTCGCGAAAACGAAATGAAAGTTCTCACTCCATAATAAATTTTCACGACGTAATTAATCGAACGAAATTAAATACGACGTACCGTTTACCATAAACGTTCTTGTAATTTAACTTTCATAACAAATTAATCGAAACACCGCGATGCAATTACATTTAAATTTCTTAAGGAAATCTTATTGCCGCAGTTCCATAGTTCTATGGCTTGCTTCTATGATTTATAAACATGTTAATTTTGCGACGATAATTTAATTAGCCAACATAAATACATCAATTCCGTAGTCTTCTCGAGCGTTTAACTAAAGTCGGATATTCGTATGTATGTACGTTTCGTGAACGCGTATCAAGATGAAAATGTAAACGACAGGCCGTGTAAGAGACACACGTTTTGCCACAACGCGGTTGGTTAAGGCGCTACGAGCGTGTGCAGCAAGTCTTGAAGAGAACTCCAGACCGTTAAGTGACCTCCTCGACCTAGAGTGTCACTTAGTCACAGTACCGAGTTACTAACTGTGTACTAACTAAATTATAACGTGCTACCAGAACTACGCTTTCCTTTAGACCGCTACGCTTAAAGTCTTGCGTACTCAAGCACGTGCCTACATGCGTATGTATGTACGTACGTATCTATATATGTACATATGCAATTTTTATTTTTCGAATTGTAAAATCCACAATCCTTCGATCTTACTAGTTCCTCCTCGTATTTACTTAAGTCATTAAAAAAATTGCAACGCGATACAGCAATTTGCGAGAATGCAAATTTTCACGAAATTTTATCTCAAGAATTTGAGATCAAGGAAAAGAGATGGTAATTAGACTCTCGGCGTCTTATCACTGTACTTTTTAATTATGATAATAATATTTTCATTAATGACACCGCCGTAGACTTTACAAATATTTCTTTGCATGGATACAACGATCGAGGTCGGTAATAACTACGGAAAATTTCTGTTTCTTTTAATTAAATCAATTTTCATAATAATTTGACTCTTCTCAACACACTTGATGATCGTATTAACGTATCTATTCTTGATACAACTCTAAGTATTATTATGATAAAAAATTCAAACAGAAAATAAGTAGTTTTTAAGAAAAATAGGCCAAATCGCGCGTTAAAGTAAAACGAATCGTTCGATTATTCACGAAATCAATGGTCTTCTAGCAGTTACGTAGTTCGATTAATCCGAATTCAACTTGCCTCTTTCTTTCTCTTCTTCTCTCGTTCTATCTAACATGTTGCCAAAGACATTATACTGCGCGATCGGAAAAGAGAAAGAACGAAGTAATGTTTGTATCAGTGATCTTGGTCCATCTAATAGAAATTGGATTCGATGTTTCAGCTAGTCAAGAACTCTCGAGCAGAGCGGAATCATTATTGAAGGAAGGAGAAAGAGCACGCGATCTCGGGACGCAATTGAATCGAGAGACCGACGTGATACGACGCGATTTAGAAAGTGCCGTTAGAACGTGCTCGGTTCAGGATCGTCCTCTCTGTTCCGTCATCGACCCTTCTGGCTTACGTCTCACGCTGCGCATTGAACAAGTAAATAAACTTTATCAAGAGCAACCACCTTCTCGTCTCACCTCTACCCTTCCTATTTTTACCCATATAACCGTAGAGGTAAAAATTTTAGTACTGGCTTTAATTCCCTTATTCTCGTCACATGTGAAAATTCGATAATGAAAAAAATTTTCGTATCGTTACAATAGGGAGAATTGATTTAATTAGTACAGATATCTAGCTGCATACATATTAATACTTCAAACTCGAATGGCTGCACAGTGAAAATGTGTAAAAGATTATTTTATTCATTCGTTAATTGAATAAAAGTATATTAAATTATATGTTTTCTCTAAACTTAACGAATATTCTGTTAATAAGTATTATTACAAAAATTCTCGTCCCTGTTAAGGGTTAATTTAATAAATTATAAAGTTATAATTGAATAAAGTATATTCTTTCCGAACGAAGTAAAAGCGAACTACGAGATATACATTCAACAAGTTTGTTAATTTCAAGAGAAAAGTTTTCCTACAAGAAATTAGTAATAAAAAACAAAAATAATGCTGTCTTGCGAATTTAACGAACTCGCTTATTTGACGATTACCTTTTACTCGTTATAATTACAGTCTTTTTCCCCTTTTTTTACTCTTTTTTTCTCCTTCTTTCTTTATTTTATTTTTATCAACGAAATGAGAAGAGAGAGTTGCGTTCGCGAGAAAATCGAATTGAGAATCAGAAAGGCTGAAAGGCAACGTCCGAAATGGATAAAGGCTTTATCCGCAGTTGGTAACGCGGACTAGGTAGAGACAATAGGATAAACGCTTAACTACGTGAGACAGGCGAGACTAGAACAGTCAGAACTTTTCAACACCTCCAGCAGTTCCTTTCTTGCTTTTTTTTACGAATATTATTGTTCCACTATGCATGAAAATAAACATGCTCATTACGATCCTCCTCATTTCTTTTTTTTCGTCGACCAAACACATTCACCTTACTTCACTCGAACTCAAAAGTCATATAAGAAAATGATAATGACCTGAAATCGAGTTCACGATGCTTATCGTCGAAATGAGAATCCCCTATCAGAAATATTCCATATAAAGGAGATGGTAGTAACATCGTACATTGCGATCAAAAATACTCTATACACGTCATACTGTAATTCTGATTTTCATTAAAAATTATTATCTTACTACTCTCCTGCAAATTTGTCCTATTTTATACCTGAAATGGAATGTAGAAGCTTATTGAGAGAAAAAGAGACAGAAAAGAAGGGATTTTTACGGTCTTATTCTTTAAGCTGGAAAAGAAGAAAAGAGGATTGTGCCTTTGTCAAAATGCCGTAAGTGTATCGACCATCCTAAAGTAGTGATTCGAAAATGGAGTCGAAAGGGGGTAATGCGTATTGGTTTCGATAGGAAAAAAATTAATGACAGGATTTTCTTTTGATCTTTCGTATTAAATATTGTAGAAAAAGTATGTAATTTTTGTATATAATCGTCAATTTTTTATTCACTCCCCATAAATCTTTTGAATTTTTCAGCTTTTAAGGGATGATCGTATTCTGCGTTTACGAGGTAGCAGCAAAGAGAATCTCACGGAGGTTGGACGTCAAGCACGTGGAGAGTACCTCTACGTGCCTCATTACATCGCCAGAAGTACCTTGGATGCGAGAAATCGTAGGTAGAATGATAAAGCCATTCGGTTGACAAGAATTCAACGTGAGTGAAGGGATTCATCAATTTCTCAGTACGATACTCGTTGAATTCATTGCATCGCGATATACCAATACAGAATACAATGGAACGCGTTTATCACATTGCCAAAGATAAAACGAGAAATTAACGCGACTAACTACCATGAAATCGAAATATTTTATATGAATCAACTGTTTGGAATAACAAAATAATTAAAAAGAATAATTAAATATGATAGAATACAATCATGTGTTATTTGTCAATCATGTAATAGATAGATTTTTGAGAATTTACAATATGTATTTACATTATGAACCTCAAAGCGTGTTACATTGTACTATGTATTCCTCTTACGTGTGCTCGAAATCGAAATTATTTTCTAAAATACTTTTTGGGATAAAAATAATAATACGATTACCACGAATCAATACAAGAATAAAACGCTTTAAGTGAACGGTAATCAAAAAAGATTATAAAAACGGATCACCGAGCAATTACACGAAATTTCACTGCAGAGCAATAAATCGAAAGGAAAGATACGATATTTCAATCGTTTATAGAATTTTACGAGTCGTTTCAGCTTTTCCATGCTCTTTCTTCTTAAGAACGTATTATCCTATTTTTATTATATAGTTATTGACGATAAAGGAATAATGCGGATAAAAATTTGACCACCAACTTTGGTATCTTTTTGAATTGTAATACCTATAATTGATTTTTTAACATTCCGATATTACGTACAACAATCGATTTAAATTATTAGAGAAACAAAGGCTTTATCGAATTTACATCAATCTCCTATTCCTAACAAAAACTAAATTTCCATTTGCAATTTCACTCCCTTTCTACTTATTTCAAAAAAGAACCGATTAGTTGACCTATTGCTTACAAACAACGACTATAGTATAAGAGAGAAGGAAAAAAACGGAAAAAGAAAAAAGAAAACAAATGACAAGACTACGTGAAAGTATCGTAAAGCACATTTGCTGCGATTAAACTGTAGCGAACATCGGTAAATCTCGACTTCCGCACCCTTATTCTTCGTTCTTTGGTGCAACACCTCACATATTTCACAGTCTTACTAAAAAGTAAGTAGGGAAAAATCTTGTCTAAAGAAAGAATCAACAACTTTCTCTCATCCTAAAAAGTAAATTTTGGTAAATTTTTCTAATGAGGATATTACTCTCGAGTCCGTACTTTTTCTCAGCTAATAAGTACACCATTTCGAGTTCTCGCTGGAATGTCGAATAATCTGAAAATAAAACTAAATCGTATCACCATTTTCCGCTTTGCCGTATTTTTTGTTGAAAAGAAAGAAAAGAAAGAACGAAAGAATTCGATCGGTTGGTCGAATACGTATAAATGAAGATACCATCGGTAAAAGATTCCTTCTTAAGACTCCTGCAAATCTTATCAAGCATTTTCCTGAAAAAAAAAGAAAATAATAAAAACCAAAATAAAAAAGAACGCTTTCGCTATTTCGTTTTCAAGAGGAAGAGTCAGCGTTTCTCGCCGCACAATAATGGGAATAAAACCATGAAGGAGAAGAAGAAGAGGAAAAAAAAAAAAAAGAAAAAGAAAAAGAAGAAGAAGGAAAAAGAAGAAGAAGAAGAAGAAGAAGAAAAAGAAGAAGACGTAATAAAAAAGAAAGAAAAAGGAGAGAAAGACAGAGATGAAGAGAAGGAGATATCCACCCTCAATAGACAAACGAAACGTGGTAAATGCCCGGAGCAAACAGCGTCTCGTTTCTCGCGAAGATCGTATACGGTTGAACTCCCCCATGGTGGCATCCGTTCAAACTTCGCCGATGGGGATCGGTGATTGATGCCGTGGGAGGACAATGTTGACGGTTGCTGGTGTCTCACTGTTTCGTGGACCTGTACATCGACTGACTCTTCTTTCGGTTCTTTTCGTGGTATCATCCAATCTGGATTCAACGACCTTTCCTTTCTCTCTTTCTTTCTCTCTCTCTCTCTCTCTCTTTCTTTTTCACTCTCGTTCTTTCTCTTCTACTTAAATCGGGAGTAATAGAGAGGTGACGGTGACACCCCACTATCTAATGCGAAATCCATATCGTGTCCTATTAACCCTAAAGATAAAGATGATGGGTAACAAAAACAAAAAAAAAGAAGAAGAAAAGGCTTTCGAGATATTCGAGGTCGGCCGTCCATTACGTTCTCGGTATAGGAAGTACACCAAGCTCGAGGATCTCGAGCTTTGCTCGAAGAGAACAATGACACCCGCGGAACGGCGTAATTCGTCGTTTATTATTCACCTTCTGTGCTTGATCGTCTTAATAAATCTACGAAGCTTCGAGAAAATTACCGACTAACGGCCTCTTCTCCTTATTGAGACTGTGAAATACGGTTGAAGTAAAGAACGCATGACCAGTCACGTTATTTTTATTGCTCTTCCTTTAACACAATGGCACCTAGCCTTTCTCGATCCCTACGTCCCTTTTCAAGCACGATGAATGCAACCCAGAAATAATGAGCTACGATCATAAAGTTTGTGAGTTTTTTAATTGAAGAAACGTAATCGCTAATACATTGAAAAATTCAATATTAGCATTGGTGGGAAATTAATGATATTTGTTTTTTTTTTTTATTATTATTAACGTGGAATTAAAGGAAATAAAAGAAAATTGATAAGTAACAGGAAGGAAAAATTCATCGTAATTTGAAAAAAAGGGAAAATTTCTATGATATTTTGTCGACAGAGATTCGTCGTGAGATCAGTAGTGCACGTGCCAGGATTTTCCAGAAGACACGGAACATGGAAGCGAGTAGCACGGAACTTTCGAAACAGCTCAAATCTGCAAGGAATATCGCGGATTATGCGATACCCTACGTCATCGCGTTCGAGCAGATTAGGTGGCTCGTTGGTCTCGGTACGTAACTGTACATATTCCGTTAAATTTCCCTACAAATTTTTATCCTTGAAACGGTATCACAACTCAGTCGCATAAAATACTACCTACTTTTCTCCTTGCGTTTCCCTCACAAAAGAGATTTACTATTTTCCTGGGAAAAGTATGTACCTACAAAAAGGTCCAAAGTTGAGCCGTTCGTGCAATAAAGAGAAAGAAAAGGTTCTACCTTTATTCTTTAAAAATCACATTTACATTTCACACTAACCACTTATCGTGGTTCATTTTTCTTTTACCATTACCAACGTCGTAGATATTTTTATGAAATTCCAAGTCCCTAAGAATCGTACGTCTAAGACGACAAATCGAAGCAACATTATGACGAATAAACCAATTTCAAAGTTTCTCCGTCGAATCGAACAAGCTAAATCCTTCATTCCTCAGAAATAAGTTTTGTCACCCTCGAAGCACCCTTCAGAATATACGCCACTACACACTGATTTATCCCACACTTAAGAACGCCCACGTGAACCTTGGCAACTGTTAAAGTTACCGACGTACTTCTGACTCGGGCAGGATTCAATTTCATTCTGTACCACGGTCCACTTTTCTATTTTCTCGGTCTTTCACTCGTTCAACTTCTCCATTTACTACTACCAAACTATCAAAAACGTCACAAGAAAAAAATAGTTACAATAACAGAGTTACAATAACAATAACAACGGTAAAACAAAATTTATTGCTTATTTGTCCAAGAGACAAAAAACGAAAGGATACCATTGTTTATCGTTAAACAAAAATTAATTTTCTTTATTTTCTTGAGCACGTCCTATTTTATGAGAAGCACACGTGGAATCGTCCTTTCTCAATGGAAATGAACGTGAATCTCACGTAAGAAAGAAATTATTCCTCCGGATGTAACGTCAAACAGTTCACGATAAAATATTGCGTAGGAGGTGAATGTCTCTTGTCGAACACAGCTATGAAAATAATAACCGTCCTTCGATTTTGTCGGACAGGTACTTTTCTCTGTATTTTACCCATCTGGCTATTATTACTCGGAGCTCTTCGTTGCCATTGTGGATCGTCCGAGGGTAAAGTGCGACCGACCCTCTTGTGGTAAGTACATATAGAAATAAAATTTTTCAGGAACATCAATTCGATGTTATTACTTTTGTTAAATTTTTAAGTGCAATAAAAAAAATCCTAAATAGAAAATTTTCCAAGAGACATATAGAAAAGTAATGTATTCACTAATAAAAAGATTCGATGAGCGATATTAACGAAAAGAATAAGTTTATAAGAAAAAAGTTTTATAACGATATAAGTGCCCCTTAACAATACTTATCTTAACTATTAGAGATTAGATCGCTAAGAGAACTTTCTATCGGATTTCAGTACTGTATTTACGAGCTGCTTCATTTCGATCGCTTTATGGGCGATATTCGTAGCAGGATTAGCCTTATCTGGTCACATTGAGATGTTACTCTGCCGACCACTTTACGATCCTGAATATCGTACGTTAGAGGCCGTTTTGGAAACTCGAACCTTTCTCGGAAGAAGATTGAGCGTGTCTTTGAAGGATATGTTCGAGTGAGTTACGTGATCTTAATGAAACGAAATACGATCTACTTTCTAAAGAGAAAAACTCTTGTGTAAAAAATAAATATTAAATATTCCGTCGTTCTATAGAAAGTGTGAAAAGAACGAAGCAGCATATCCTGCGTTTCGACTTGATCGTACGATGCAATTAGAGCAACTTACGGAACACTGGATGTGGACCGGTATGTCCAAAGCAAAGTCAAAATTAAAAGTCGACTTAAAGGGTCTCAAGATATTAACACCTACCTTGCAACAACGACTTCAGAATCTTCTGTACGCTTGTGGACCAAATCTTACGGAACATAGAATTATGGTATGCTAAATTTAATAACTTCTTAATCGTCGTTTCTCAAGAAAAAACAGTAAAAACGTCACGTAGGAAGTCGAACAATCGATTAAGCAAATCTACTGAAATGATATACGTTTACGTTGTAACAGATACAGGGACCGATTTTAAGCAAAGATCCAAACGCTTTATCCGATCAATTGGATAGCATAGCTCGTCAACTTAGCGATAGAAGCGTCGCCCGAGATTTACAAATTATCGGCTCTAATATGAGAGACCTTACGTCGCGAAGAGTGAAGCCACTGATGAAGCTACAAGATAATCTGGTTTATCAAATAGCCATATTAGAATTACAACTGCTACCACTTATGCGACAAGTCAACCAATCCATTTCACATTTAAAAACGATTCAATACTATATTGATAATCAGGGAGATAAAATCGCTCAATTAGTAAGTAAACAATCTTGCTTATTTCCTACTTTCTTAATCGAAACAATATTTTCTATTTGTTTTCAGAAAGGAAAGGCATTTATAAATCGATTAAATAATTATTTAGATCAATGGAGAACTCATGTAATATCGGAGATGGATAGTGGAGTTTCCAAATGTCGGCCATTATGGGAAATATTAAAAGGAATGAGGCTTCTTTTGTGTAATCACATTTTAGGACCTTTAGTACGTCACTATAATAGATATCGAAACTATGGAATATTTTGTCTTCTTCGTACGAAGGTACTTTACTGTTCTTTATTTTTTTTTCAGGATGGATTCTGGTTTGCTACGTTGATAAGTGCACTTATTATGATGGTCAGTACACCAATTGCTCATATTTTGTCTTTGGTATATCGAAGACCATCGTTTTCGAAGAAGGATACGTCTTTATTATCGATGAGATCGTTAGTTTCACTTCGTTATATACTGTCATCCAGAAGTTGCCTTTATGCACAGCCAACCCAACTGCTTTTTGTCGTGAAAACATCGATTGTTTTATCCCCTATTCCCCTTGCTTCATTCGACCTCTCTAACGTAGCATACATTCTACGTAGCTAGCGAGTATATATTACGGTAGCTTTTAATCGATCTCGAGCACCCAAAACCGCTGAACAAATTAAACAAAATCAAGTAGTTCGAGATTATCGAGTAAGCTTCGATAGCATCTATTATTGAATAATTTTAAGGTGTCCAACGAACGAAGGTGTTACTCTTCGATTTTTATGAAGCTTTAAAATTATTAATAACAATCGAAGACTAACATCTCATTTTGTTACTGTATATTGTTAAATTTGTTTGTAAAACATGCTAAACAAAAATCCGCTAATCAAAGATAAAACATTTTAAAGATTACGTATTTTTACACATTGCAACTTACTTTTTATCCAGAGAAAGTCCAGAAACCGTAGTGATGGACCGTGCGACATGGCAAAGTCCAGAGTAAGTATTTAATTACAATCGAAATCTTATTCGCAACATTAATCCTGATTAAATCTTTCAGGACGTCGCAAGAAGGATGGTGACGAGCGCAAAATGTTTAACGACAAGGATACGATGACTTCGATTTTAAAAATGCTGCTGACATTAGATAATATTTATTTATATATTCCTGAACCCGACAAATAAATAATAGTCGGGTCATAAAAATGCAACGTTGTTGTGATGTAAATGTGTAAAGCAATACCTATGAAGGATTGTTTCATTTTTTTAAACATTTGCTTCGACCATTTGCACGATCGAAAAAAAAATACTTAATACGATTTCTTCCAGACGAGCGTGATTAATGTTTCTCCTTTTCCCTTAATTCCATTCTAATCCGTTTTCCACTTTCCACCACGATCGAACTCACTTTTTCTACGGAATGTAATCAGGACCTTAAACCATCGATACGAAGGAAGCTGCGCCTGCCTGCCCTATCGAATTATTTGCAATGCAATGATACGTCCCAACGTGTTCTTTAGTCAGTCGTGGCAGTTGAAGCCAAGACGTTCTCGTCAAAGATTTCGAATCTTGATCACTTTGTACGGTGATGACGTGTTCTTCACCTTTAAACCCAAGTCATAAAAATAAGAAAGAAAATGAGAAAAATATCTACTTTCTAAATCAACTTTTTATCTTCTTTATCTCGTAAAGTACGCATACCTTTCGAACAAATAAAAATTATGATTATTGTTTACCTGTTAGTTTGAGAACCCTTTTTCCATCAGGAGAATGAAATTCCCAGAAAATATCAGGTACTGGAAAACCTTTAGTTTCGCAAGCAAGAAGAACACGCTGGCCGACACTCGAGACGACATGTTCCGAGTAGGAAACGATCCATGGTCGAGTTTGGCAAGGGCCAAGATGCTGTAATTTCAAAGACAAATGATTCTTGAGCTTCATCGCTTCCTCGTGAAGGGCGCACGGTGTTTCATAAGTCACTTCGTCGCTACCGCATGCTGGTGTCTGCTCCATGCAGATACAGATCGCTTCCGCTTCGTCCTAAATCAAAAGAAAAAATCGTATGTACTACAACGTTTGAAGAAAATCGATGAAAAATCAAAGACCGTACGATAAGAAACTAACAAAAGCTTTTCTCTCTCATTGTATCCAATCTGCTTAATTATTTGATTGCGCGAGATCTCTTATATTATATCGAATTATATCCGATCTGCTTGATTATTTGATTGCACGAGATACTACATTCGACGCCCACGAAACGCAACAAGACGAGATTACTTTCACTCGCGAGGATGGATCAGATAAGTTCGTTGAATTAACGTTAACGTAGGTAGACAACTCGCATTAATATCGCAGGTTTATTGTGCAATATCGTGATCGTTTTCCGCTTTTAAATTTCAAAAAAATTACAAAATTAACCGTATAATCGTATAATCACCGTACAAATAATCAAAGCAATTATAAGAAGCAGGCGATGCAAATGAAAGCTATACCTCTTCCTGAAGATCGGAACGTAATTGGCAAAAATAATTCCTCGCACAGAGGCCATCCTTACGGCTGTTAGCGTTAAGTTCCGGGATACTCGAATTCCAACAGGGCTCTCCGCCAAGACGAGCGCACACGCCAGCTTTGCAGCATCCACAAGGATCCGATACGGAGCCCAAGAGGCACTTTGACGGATTTTCCGGACATCTGTATATGCATACAAATTCACTATAGAACAAAAAATCCTTTTTCCGTAACTCTGCCACATTAGTTCGAATTAATTTTTTTTAAATATATCCTTACATTTTTCATCATCAAGAAAAAAAGGATCATGCAAAAGAACAAGATCTCAAGAAAAATATTTAAAATCAAAGATAAAGTCGAGATTCGGAAAATTCGCTCTCTTTGATCCCTTACTTTAATTCTAATAATAATCTAACTAACGCTAATACTGCTGCGGAGTAACAACATGTAAACAGTCTTACTCGATTTTAATAAAACATCAAATGTATCGTTTTCCAAGCATATACCTACATATACACATATATATTACATAGATACCTGTACTCTCCGCACTCTATGCAACCCGGTAATTTGATATCTTTTGATTCGTGCGACTTTGAATCCTTTACCAACGCTCCAAAAAGTAAAGGACTTAAGTCGAAAGTAACCGAAGCGCGAACTTCTTGATGCGAAGGTAACGTCGCAAGGAGTAGCAAGAAGCAAGAGAAGGAAGACGAAGATGACGATGGAAACGCTCCGTTACGCGTCATTTCGACGACTGATGCATGATCATGATAGCGCGTCATCTCGATAAGATGAAAGTAGAGGGAGGTGTGAAGTTCTTCTCGCGGTTGACGCAATTAAATGACAAAATAATTGTGTCAAACGGAACAGATATTTCTAATTCAGATATTTTTAATTCCTAACATTTTTACTTTTATACAATTTCAATTACGCATTAAAACGGAAATTAGGAATGGAAGATTCTTCTTATTTTAGTAGAAACTACAACATCGGAATTTGAATTATTATTCCAATATTCCTTGTCATTGTCCATAATCAAAATGCCTATGTCACGAATAATGCTAGCTTGAAGATATACTAGAATCGTTCTTGCAGCGGTTACAGTTAATCCATTATTCCAAAACTGGCACTTTGTGTTCTAATTACAGTATGTCCTATGCATCGATCAAGTTGTTACAACGAAACAATAGAAAAGGACCTGCGCGGTAGGTAATTTAACTTTTAGTGGTCGAAGTTCAGGATATTCCCGGCAAAGACATATTACCATTATAATCATACATTGGGAAATTCCTGGCATGACCGAACATCTGTTGCTTAAAAAGGAAACTCTATTAAATTATTTTATTGCGTTCATTCTTATACCTTCTGTATGTGAAATATAAACAGACGAGAAATATCCAAAAGAAACAGTTTCTCAGTAATAACTGTTTGAATGTACATCACTCATTGTGTGAGCGAAAATAATTTTGACCAAGAGTTAGAATCTTACAATTAGGACTGAGCTTGGTAAATTTATTAAAAGCAGAGAAGTGGCTGTAAGACATTTAAAATTTGTTATTTTAGGGTTCACAAAAAAAAAGGTAGGCTTTCGGATTTAAATCGGAATTGCTTTTAACCATTAAACTATCCAGACTCTCACACCAACCTTTCCATGAATACCTATTTATATATAGCAGGTACTCGGCTTCACAATGCACACTTTCCTGACTTTCTACGGATTCGTCAATCGAACTGTTAGAAGATAAATTTATGGCTGAGATATCTGGGAAAATAAGAAGGTAATCCATTTAAGACCGTAAAAAGATTTTAATCGTAATGGTCCCTACGAGCTATGTTTTAGACGGATAAATAAAGAGTAGGTCTTAACAAAAGATTAGGTTCTTTTGTATACCGAATACACAAGTACCAAGCAGAATTAGAAAGTGACGGGATATACACTAAAATTATATCCTAAAATATTTTCCTCTTAAGAAAAATAATACTCGAAAGTTGTGTATTATTTTTTCGTTTTTACGATTAGAACTAATATATTTTCTTGAAAGTTATTTTTCTGTTTTTCTGAAGATACGCAACATTTTCTTTGTAACATTTTCATTCCTATGATCATTCACACTACATAACATGGTCTCACGTTTTTTCTACATTTTTTTCTGTGACGTGTTCGAACGATATATCATATTTTTTTCTTTTACAAAAAAGATATCATTAAAAAAAAAACAAATTAAGTATATAAGAAACATTATAAAACAGGACAACGTTTCATTGTGTTTCGAAGTATCGTTTAATCATCGACCGAAATATTTTATACATAATTTTTTCGGGAAAAAATAACGGTGATAAAGGGTTAATCCGGAGGACCAGATAAGGGCAAGGAAGATTAGTAGGACAAAGGATAGAAGGGTAAGTGGACCAGGTGAAAGAGCAGAATGACCGATGGCTCCGATGTAAGAGAAGATGTCCTTGCAGGACACGTCTCCATTCTTCCATTTGCACCGACAGGTCTGTGCGCTTGTGTTCCATGTTAGCGTCATCGTGTTATCTCCACCTACCGGACCCACCACACCACGTGTCACATTGGCCCTTTGGTGAGACACAGACAAGGATACAAGTAAATGTCTATCTCACTCTAGCGCGTGCAAGGACGAGTCTGCACTTCTTTTAAATGCAATGCATCGCAATACGGAAAACTTTTCAAATTAAAATCAATCGATTGAACTTTTTTCTGTGACAAACTTTAATTTCAATTATCTTTAAATCGATGCACAGTTCACTCCTTGCACGTTCTTTAATCCATTCACGGACAGTGTTTATATGTATAATCTCGTTAGAGATACACGTCTACGTGCGTAATAATAATTTTTGTCGAGAATATCTAAATAAATAAGCTTCATGTATATAAAAATATCAAATGATCAATATTGTCCGGAAATGGATGAAAATATATTTACGCGTATACGTGCAACGGCAACAAAATTCACGAAGCGACATTAGGCGGTTTCTTTATTGCACCCTCGCTATTGCTTTCCATTCATCGATTATGATCACCGTCCGAGGTAACATTTGAAACATTTTTCCGATCGTCTTTCACGGCCGAAACATCGTCGACAATAATCACGTCGGAATCGTTAAACGCACAACAATAATTGCACGTTTTATCGCAACCTTTCCCATCGGGTGCGCAACGACATCGTGGTTCATCCTTAAAACCCACCGTGTCGAGAGAACAACAATAATCGCAGAAAAGATCGCATCCGATCTTATCCCGACCGCAACGACATTGTAAACGATCCTGAAAGGATTTCGTGTAAGAAGAATCACACGTACTTTTTGAATCATGATGATAACGGCGATGACAAGATGAATCATCGATCGAAGCTAATTCACGAGAATAATCGCAATCGATATCAAATCTCACTTGATCGGATTTGCCGCGACGTTGATAAGCAGAGCAACTAACCGCATTCAAGCTGGAAGTATGATTGAAAGCACTGTCCGATCGAATTTCGTCAGACCTGTCGATACGTCGACGACAATCAAGCAAATCCACCTGACACGAACACCCCCCACCCTCGCGTTCGTATTCTGTATTGTCGGCTTTCTCACAGTATCCCGACAAGAAAGGATTTCGCGATTCAGCCTCACAATCGTTCGTGCTCGAGCATTCGTCCTTAAATTTCGTTGCGATCATTTCTTCACACGTATCACCGCCTGCCCGTCTACGACGAATCGTCGAAGACTGACCTGTTCCTCCGCAGGTTGCCGACGATCGTCTATCATTCGCATCACGTGGACATACGTTGTAAGTATCATCGCGACAAGAACTCCTTCCGAGACAATATCGTTGCGTTGATTTACGGCAAGGCGATGGCGAGCGGCAAGGTTGAAGATCAGGAGATTTAGGACGGCAAGGGGAACGCGGTGGACACGGTGAACTCGGACAACAGGGATTCGCTCTTGGAATGATATTCCGACAGATGCTGGAAGTGCAGGGATCACAAGGTGGCGGTAAACAGGGTTGACAGCGATCGCAGTGACACTTTGGACCGGGTGGTAATCGCGGCAATGGACAACATAATCTGGCGTTGGGACATTTCACCATTGTTCTAGGAAATCTTCGTTCGCTCGGTGGACATGCACATTCCGGAGAGGAAGAACAGTCGCAAGTGCAATCTCGTTCTGCTCGAGCATCAATTTGGATCGGAGGAGGACAATTACAGTTTCGTGGCATCGGTTGACACATGCAATAACCAGTCGTGCACTGACAACAACTTCGCTTTTTTAAGATGGACTTTGGGGAGGGAGCACAGGGTTGACAAAGAGTCGATGGTCTACATGGAGAAGAAGGACGCGGTACGGACGTAGGACACCAAGAGCACGAGGAGGAACGATCCGTACTTGGTGATCGACAGCGTGCCGTTTGGCAGGATCGACCGCATCCTGGTGGCGGGCAACCACCTCCGACTTCTCTTCGAAGATTACGAGACTCCCTCGAGGACGTTGATTCCACTGGACTTAAATCTCTTTTATCGCTTGCACCACCGGCTAAACGATGATCCTCGCAATAATCCTAACGAGAGTGAGAAAGAGACGTTCGTGATTTCCTACTTATTTAACTCTATCTACATACGATATGCGCGAGCAACTCGCTCGAACTTCGAAGCAACGATGGATAATTCTCCCTAATGAGAATAATCCTGTTTTACCTCATTTCCTGCATTACCACACATTTGGTACTTCTACTTGGTACTTTCGCATTATCTCGTTTCCACCCTATTCTCATCGTTGCTGCGAAGTAAGTTTGCCTTGACTCGCTTTAGTGAAAGGAATCGGTCCGTTCGACGTGCTTCTACCTCGGTATACCTGACAGTCCGATGAAGGTACGACGAAGCCGGAAGTGCAAAGCGTTGTCGGTAAGCATGGTCGACAGGGGGCGGCAATTCTACTGCGAATCGAATCGAACCAAGTATATAATGAAATTACGAATAAAAACCAATGAAGAAAATAACGGACGATCTTTAGTTCGATCCTTACCGTTCGACATCCTTTATCTATATCATTTATCTAATTAACGTGTCGATCGACGAAATTTCTCCATTTGCTTCAAAAGTTAATTGCAAATTGAATTATCTCTTCGTTTTCACACAGTATTACCTACCATGATCGACAGTTGCAACACTTGCAGTTCTGTTGACGAGCATGATTGCTCCACTGCCGTCGGAGCTCGGAGAAGTTGCTTAACCACTCGCAGTTCGGCTTAGGTGGAACATTACTATTCCAAATCTCCTCTTCTAAGCATTGACACGGTCCTGGACATGCGCCGGTAGCTGCAGTACCGCTAGGACGAAATCCACCACAATCATTACGATCCAAACAACCGACGTTATTTTGACATTGGCAAGAACGAATACGAGATTCTGAAGCGAGACATCCACTTGATCCGGCTGTACACTTTGTTCCTAATATTTCATCGATTCATTTCATTTGTATATTTATACAAAATAACGATTACTTCTTCTTTTTTAATTTAATTCATTTAAATATTTACCACAACAACCAGTGCCAGGAGAACGTTCGATACCATCGACTCCCTCGCAACAGGACATAACGTTGAAGATTCAACTTGTGATCAAATATAGATTACGATGTGATGCCATTTAGAGCCAAGTTTTTTCTTTATGATGGTCTATTAGAAATATATCAGATATCTAATATTTGGTTTACATTTTCGAAATACCTATTGTCACTTTGTTTGCTTCGGTTATCCGATGGAAAATGAATGATAATGATAGCAATGAGAATAGAGTGACTCATGCTCTTAACCACATTGTTTTTGATTGACATATAGTTACCGTAGAAACCAACCCTCTTTAGTTACCGTAAACAATATTGAAAAAAATAAAATCCAACAGATATCTACAAATGAGATCATCCAACTAAAATTATCTAAGTAAACAACAAAGCTGTTTTCGAAAGATAAGTCTCCTGAATAAAAGAGAAATTTCGAAAAAATTCCTTAGAATATCCTCGCAATCCATTACTTTCTTCTTTATAAACATTACTTCTGTAAGAATTATTAAAATTTCAATAAAAGTAAGAATTGAATTGACGATTCGAATAATTAACCTTACTATACGCGCGTAAATACAAAGGTTATCGATGTAAGGATAACAATCTACGCGTGTACAACAAAAAGAGAAAATAGAGAGAGAGAGAGAGAGAGAGAGAGAGAATAACAGAAACGTGTTTTCCTAAAAAGTGGAACTTAGAATATATTACCTGTTCGTTCCTTACCTTTTCTTGATAATGAAAAACATAAGGTTTATGACGATTATGTCTGTGATTCGTATCAACATAAACAACGCAATAAAAAATAGAAAATAAATTTGCTAAATAATTCCTACCATCGTTGGAGGCGCGAAGGTAGGTACGCATGCGCAGTAGAAGAACGATACGATGACGCACTCATACAAAGAAACGGAGAAAGAGAGGGAAAGTGTGACCGGAGAAAGGGAAAGAGTGGGAGGAGGGCTGCAGGTCATAACTACGTGCGAGGCGAATAGTAGTTTATTGTATGCGTGCGCGTTGCGCTGAGAGGTTTCTGCGCAAGGCTATAGACTATAAGAGGGGAAAAAGCGGTGCGTCGTGTCGAGAACGTGATTAAACGATCACATGTGACAGTGTACACATAGCGAAAGAGTCGTGCGTTGTGAGGTGTATGTATTTGAGCGTAAGTAATCTCGAAGTGTTTCGACAAAAGTCGCTGTTCGTCGATGCGTCGTGTGTTAAACGGGTCGTTACGTGAACACGTGTTATTTATACCGAGGATTCCAGGCTAAATATGTAGGTGCGCAGCGGGCGGCAGGTCGTGTTGGCAGGCGGCGCTCCTCGTGTTCTCTGGCACATGCCGCATTCGCCGATTTGCGATACCTTTCTATATAATAAATATAACATCTCGTTTCCGAGTATAAGGATCGTCCGCCATTTCTTTCTTCGCAAACAGGATATTCCTTATCTTTGTCTGTCCTTCTTACGTTCAAAAAATACGACGGTCGAGCGGTCACTTCGGCTTCCAACCGTTCAGCTTCGGTTCGTGGAGGCGTGGCGTCTTGCTGATTGTACGCGACACCTTTACTTATAGATGTGTTTGTGTGCGCGTATGTGTATCTTTCTCTCTCTCTCTCTTCGGGTGTATACATGTTTTTGTGAATTTTCTTTTTCCACTGTGTAGCGCAAATACTAACACACATACACATCTAGACGTAAACGCCTCCATGTATTCCCTCTGTTAAGAAAGCGGCGAGAGTGAATTTTCGAGCAAAGCGTCCACTTTCGACTCCCAGATATTTGCTTGCGTATTCGTTGCATCTGTAATTTTACTATAAATGTGCAGAATTCTCTCGTTCGTTTGGTGTTACGTCCTACGTTAACAGTAAGATTCTTTTCCCTCGTTAGTTCCATGTCAATAGCCTCGCGAAACGTGTGCGGAGATGCACGATTACATGCGGATTTTGCCGGAAAGGGTAACGGTACCGCGTGTTTCATCGACGTTCGGCATTTGTCGTGATTCTATCATTTCTAGCGCGAAAATGAACATCAAATCAACGTGTTCCTCGATAAATTCATATACATGACGCTTACTTTTCGTTGAGTACATCTCGAGTGTTTACAGTGATTTTTAAGTGGCCGTGCTCGTATTACTCGTGTGGCGCGTTGCATCGGAATCGTGACATAACCTTAAAGTGAGCGCGTGGTCTGCAATAACAGCGCGTACGGCCTTTTCCAATACTGTGTCAAATGCTCTTGTCAATATTTTGTGTTTGCTCTTTCAGATTGTAATTACGCGGTAGTGATAAAACGAATCCCGGAACGTGTCATGGAAACGGGATTTTTGAATTTCCACGATGAGGAACATTTCTCAGATTTTTCCTTACCTTTGGACGAGGTAATTATTATTGTTTTTTCCGATGTTTTTCCTTTCATTAATAACTTCCATTAATAAAATGTGCCGTTTAAACTTGAAGAAACTGTAAAATGCATTAGTCTGCAAAGAAATGTTTTCCTGAAAAATAAAATGCATGCAGAAACTTTAAACTTTACTCCAATATAACGTTTACATATGTTAATATTTTTCATATGTTCTATTCTTTTATTTATAATGATGGTTCGTACACTTTAGCATAATTATTGTATTGCAGCATAATTTAATGGAAAATCCTCAAGACTTGTTAATGCATATAGTAGAAAATGATTTTGAATATATGGAAACACATCTTGATGCTACCAATTCTGATAGTCTATGGGGAAATGAAGAAGAGTGAGTTATAATGAAATCTATATTAATTATTAACAAGATTATTTAAAAAAGAACCAATTTTTTATATGATATCGTTTTTTATAGGGATGATGCTAATATAGTAGATTTGTCAGTATCAGATGTTAGTTCTGTTGTCAATAAAATGGATATTAAAGAAGATTTTGCAAAAGTTCTCACTGATTGGCAAGAACATATCGGATATTTACAGGCAAGTGTTTCGAACAAATTAACTGATATGCTAATCAATTATATTTTAATCGTATTAACTAAAAGCATTATGCGACTATATATTATTAAATATATTGGATATATTATTGAATTTTTTGTATATAAATTTATTAGAATACGATTATTTTAGGCATCTGATATGGAAGAATACATGGACATTATAGGATTAAGTATGACAGCACCAGACAAAAAGAATTTTTGTCTCGAAAATTCAACTTCATATATCACAGAAAATGAAGTTATACAAGAAAAAAATATTGAAGCTATTGAACATATATCTAATGTTGAAGAGAAAATCAAGCATGAAGGTATGTTTACTCTTAACTTTTTGTTTGTTGACATGATTACATTAAAAATTAATGATCTTTTACTCAAACGTTGTTATATTATATAATTGATACCAACACAGAAGTTGCTAATTGTAATACAAACGATAAGAGTAATAAAAATCCTAAAACGGAATTGAATATAAAAAAGAAAAAATCTCCAAATGGAAATAATACTACTTCAAGTAAAATAACAAAAAAAATACGCAATAATGCTGAAAAAATTTCTATAAAACAAAAGAAAAGAAAAAAAAATACAAAAGAAAAAATTTCAATAAAAGTAAAACAAGAAACAGAAACTGAGGATTGTATTGATATTGAAACAGTGTCTGATGAAATGCCAGGTAATATAATCTATAATTATAATAATTAATAGATATTCAATATAATATTTATGAAAACGTGTATAATCTTTAATTTACAGTTTTAGAAGCTGGAGATGTAAAAAGTTTACTAGAACAATTTGAAGCATCTGAAAATTCTGCTATAAAGACAATGTGCCGTGATAAAGTTTCAACAGAATCAAATCAAAGTGTGTACATACAATCAAGTAATATACACCCGTCCACAAAACAAACTTTATCTGTCCTCCCAGAAAAATCAACCGCACAATCTTCGAATTTACATAAAAATATCCGCGATTCACTGCCTAAAGAAGTGATTGATAGGATAAAGGTAATTACTAAAAACAATCTTTTCATTCTTTCCTGCATAAAGCTGATAATATCTTATTAAGATTATGTTTTATATTAGGCGTCAGGACGAAAGCGAGTAATTTCTGTAATTCCTGCAATACCAAGTACTCAAGGTGGAATTCGTAGTAATGGCACACGAATGCAAGATGCTGCTGCTACACTAACACGAAATAAACTTTTGAAAATAGTAAGTTAAACATGAAAGTACAGTTCTAAAAAAACAAAACAAATTTGGATTATCCTAAAAATGTCACCTTTTAATGTTTTATGTTTCTAATTGAAATTTGTAAATACTTTTAATTGATTATATTTACATATCTGCATTAAGTGTAATCTTTGGAAGCATAGATTATTAATAATAAAAAATTTCTCAATGTAATTACAAACAAATCATGAGCAAATATTTTTATTGTATAATTGCAGATATGTAAATTATTTTAAGATATTAATATTTATTAATTTAGTGCACTTGTATAAATTGTATAATTCTTCTGTTGATAAATGCGAATTTTGAAATACCTAATGAGGATGTTTACTAAGTAAAAACTATTGTATTAGGTAACTAATAATGCTAATACCAGAACAATTGATGGTGGATTAGTCCAGTTGGATCATGACTACTGCAGCAACTCCAACTCCACTATTAATAATTTGAGCAGTAATAGTGAATACGAAAGACAGTCTAGTGATAGTGAAAAAACTGTAAGCAAAGACAATAAATCTCAACAGTTTGATTACCATGCTACAGTTACAAACCGAACAATAGTTACTCAACCTAAAAATTTTGCAAAGAGTGAAGAATGTCGTGTTAATAGGAATTCCAAAAAGGACAGTGGTTTAGAAATCGAAGAAGAAATAAGTGATAATAGTGAAGAACAGTTATCATGCAAGAGTAAACGTACGAATGGAGTTAAAAAACAAACAAGTAAGCAGATAAAAGAGTGTCCCAAAGATACTCAATTACAGGAACAAAATTCAAAACATTCTTCGAGCAACTTATTGTCAGAAAATATACCAAAAGCTCAGAATGCGCCCTTAAATAAGCCAACACCTGTTTATGAAATGAAAATACGCTCGGCTTTAGCTACAAGCATTTTACAGTTAAGAAAAGATGCATTAAATAATATAAGATCAATACAACCTAACAAGCAAATGGTTTCTGTATTAAAAAAGCCACCAAACACAGTACAGCCAATTCTTACTACTAATCCTAATGAGAGTATAGTAACTACCACTAATAGCTCGAATGATGAGGTACAGAATATCATAATTCAGAATACTCAAGAGTCTTCAAAAGAAGAAACGAAAAAGCCTCCTCGTAGAAAATTAAATTTAGCTGAATACAGAAGCAGAAGAGAGCAAAATCGGAGTGATAGTAGCAGAACAAATTCACCCATTCAACCGATGGCATTATTATATGTGCATCATGCGTCCACTACAACCGAACCAATCAAAGATAATTCTGGAAATCTTAGTTGGTGTGAGAGAGAAATTATTTCAGTGTTGAAACCAAAAGCAGATCTGGATGAAGAAAAAGTGAAACAAAAGCCACCAACTAGCGAAATGGGAATTCAAACATACGAAACAGTGTTTGAATTTCCTACGAAATCTTTAGTGGATATTGATGAGAGAAATGAAGAACAGAGGTGAATATTACATATAATATATATTTCAACCAAATAATTGCTTAGATCGTGATGTTTAGTAACTAACATTTAGCAAAGTATAAAGAAAAAGAGATTGCAATTAAGAGATATTCATGTTTATTGTTTAGTTAAGAAGGATTTGATGATTTACAGAAACAAACGCATAAGGGACAACAAGGATCGGCCTTACAGAAAACGCAGACTTACTTCTAGTTCAAGTCGATCGAGATCAAGGAGCAAAAGCAAAAGCAGATCCTACACTAGGAGTAGGAGTAGAAGCAAAAGTAGAAGCAGGAGTACAAATAAAAACAAAAATAGAAGTCGAAGCAGAAGCAGAAATAGAAGCAGAAGCAGATCTTGTAGACGCAGTAATACTCGTCGTCGAAGAATAAGTCACCGTCGAAGTTCAGTCAGTTCAAGCACAAGTTGGACATCTCATTCTCGCTCAGATACGAGATCCACTTCCAGATCTAGATCGCGATACTCGTGCTCGCGTTCTAGATCATCAAGATCAAGGACACGCTCAAGATCCAGATCTTCCTCTCAGTTCTCCAATTGTTCAAGGTATATAAACATTAATGACAAAAAGAAAATTATATGACAAAGAAAGCTCTGCTGTCGAGAATAGTAGATTTTTTTCTAAAACTAAAACAATATGTTAGGAAAATCCAAAAATTTGTTTGTACAATAATAATAAAGATTGGGTTGACTAGATCCGTGTAAAATTCGTTAAAGAATCAAAAATATCGCGTGATTGTAGGTCTTCCACCCGTTCAAATTTCGGAAAGAAGAAATGGTCGAGTCGTCGAAGAAGGGGTAGTCGCGAACGCAAAAGAAGTTATGATAGACACAGACGACGTTCTACAGACAATTACCGCAACTACAGAGACTGGAGGAGGTAAATTTATTTCCAATCAATTTTCATATTGTTGTGGTTTTTAGAACCAATGAAATTGAATTTGTGATGAGTTTATCTGATCCAGTTAGAGAGAAAATTTTTATTCTGAACGCATTAATTAATTTCGTAATAGATTCTCGTATTCTGTCGGAGCAAGTTTCTTTAACCATATATAATTACCCTATAATAAGTCTAATTTATCAACCTATACAAAAATCCTCGTTGAATATGTACGACATTATTATATTTTATTATTACTAGATCACCGCCAAATTCTTATCGAAGACCATACGATAATTGGTATGACAGAGAAAAGCAAAGACAACTTCAAGAAAGAAGAATAGTCTATGTTGGATGTTTAGATGAAGGAATTACCAAAGCCGACCTACGTAGAAGATTTGAAGCCTTTGGCCCGATTGTAGATACAAGTGTTCATTTCCGTGAACATGGGTATAAAACATTTTAATTTTTATAAAATAAAATAAGAAGTAAAATAAAAATAACCAAATTATAACACGATTAAATGATTTGTAGAGACAATTATGGTTTCGTAATATTCGCATATAAAAATGATGCGTACGAAGCCATAGAACATGGAAATGATGATCCAACTTTACCTAGATATGAATTATGCTTTGGAGGTCGCAGAGCATTTTGCAAAGTGAAATATGCAGATCTTGGTATGAAAATACAGAAACATGTAAAAATATTACAATCGACATATGATTGCGTAATTAGTATCACTAACACAAATATTTTCTTGTTTTTACAGATGGCTTAGCCAGTAATTCACTTAACGGCAGTAGCCTATCACAAAATAATGAAGATAACACATTTGATCTTCTTCTGAAAGAAGCGAAAGCTAAATTACGTAAGCGAAAGGTTTGACATATGTACTGCTTATTAGTTATAAATGTAATTTAAAAAAAAAAAAATAGTGCAGATAGCATTATCGACATACAAGACCATAATCGAATAAAGCAGTACGTATCTTTCGCGGGCAAAATGTAGCATGAATTACATAACTGCGATAAAGTATGAAAGCACCATAGTAATTTCTTTCATACAGTACACAAAAAAGGCATGTTTTGCATACCTTCAGAAACCTTTCAGATTGTGGTCAATACTGATGGATGATGAAAGAATTATATAGCTTAAATTCATCCGCGTGTTAGACTCAATATCGGACGCAATTATCCAAATATCCATATAATGAAGGGGGGAGGGAATAGATTTTATATGCATATATTGATTCTTCTAAAAATTCTTTGACGCTATACCATAAGATAATTTATTAATTATGTTACGATAATTTACTTACACAATTTTTATTTTCAAATACGCATGTTTCTTGGAGCATATGTTTTTGGAGCGAGAAATTTACTTTAACTGGCAAACATTGAAGCTTGCACTTGTAGGTTAATATGTTAATAGACGTGTAAAAATAAGCCCGTAACATATGTGCGATAATCTTCTTCTAACATTTGTATATTCTATATTGGGAAGTTGTAGTTCCTATTTTTCTTGACTTCCTACATTGATCCACCCCTATAAATCGTGATTATAATTTATAAGTTTCTTTGAAAGCCAGTTAAAAGTAAACATAGAGTTCATTATGCGTTTCAAATAAATGCCAAGTAATATTTTAATTCAAAATTATCTTTGATTCGTTGCATGTGCTTTTTTTAGCTGTAATCTATAGAATCTAATATTTTAACTTCGGCATTTATTTATAACGTGTTGATTAAATATGTACAATATTCCGTTAAATTCTTTAAAGTATTCATCTTTATACGTATATCTTCAACGACGTATACGATGTTTTCTAATCAATTGTGTTTATCAATAACAAAGATATAGGAACTTAATGACTATTAAATAATTGATTTCTTGATGATAATTGCATTGAAAACGATATTACGAACATTTATAAGTTCGTCAAATTGTTATCAATATCTTTTACTGCCAGATTATCTTATAAAATAATCATATAGTTCGGCATTCATGTCCATAAGTATTTTATTAATTTGTCTTGTTTGATTTTGATTCGAAAGACATTGCACGAAGTGTTCACGTGCGAAAACAGAAAAAAAAAAATTTTATACCGATGATGGTTACTTGTTACTATTAGACATTCTGCCGAAATAATTAATCGAAAGTATATTATTACTCAGCAAACGATAAGTTAAAGATAATGTTGCGCATACCTTCGCGCAGAATTTAGTAATATATTATTTAAGGGAAAAATAAAATATAGAAAAACTCAAAAAATTCAAATAATAAGACGTCGAGCACATATTCCCTTAATAGAATTTTAAAGGAAATGTCTATGATGTTCACATAACGTTAACTTGTCCTAGAGCATCACTATTGCGCGCCCTATTTGCAAATATTCTACATCTATATAAAAGGGCTAATGTTTGTTCGCAAATAATATTATACCTCAAAGCTCTCTGGAATTGAACGATTTTTTTAGACTTGAATTTTCTTTCACGAAATCTTGAGTGTAACGATATTTTTTTTGTTGTTGTACCATAATATAAATTTATGTATATCTTATATAAAAAAAATGTACAAGTCATGTTATATGTACCAGTAATTTTATGCGAACAAACGCAAGTACATTAAAACATCCATGTACGTTAAAAAACGTACTGTTGTTAATTTATTCCTGCCTCCTTGCGTTCGTAAATATTTAAAAGCAAAGATTCGCTGATCTCCAAATTGTATAATCAAATGACTAAGTATTAATTGTATTTAAAAATTGTACTCACTCATCGACATGCAAAAAACTGACTTCATAAAGTCGTAATTCTTTACCATCTTCAGAAGTCAAAGATAACGTTGTCTCATATACTCGTAAATCAGTCGGTAAAAGATGAACTGTCATTGGAACATACTGATTTGCTAATCTCACGTCTGCGTACATAATAATATTTAAAAAAATCAATCCTCTAGCATAATTTAGATTTTATAACGAATAAAAAAATTGAAACCAACAGCAAGAAAGATTAACACTTAAAATTAAGCAGATATACTTACCATTTATAATAAAAGTCTCTGGTACTGTGAGAAGATCATTTTCTTTTGATGCAGAAACAGAGTATCTAACTTTTGTTTTGAATATATGCGTGAATTCTAAATTCGCGGTCTCATTGTCATTACCCATGAGCCAGTGTATTAATCTTAATCCAATATATGTATCTGAAATAATTGATACGCCATGTAACTTCATAAAACGATATTTTCATTGAATGCAAATAAAAAACACAACTTAGTATTACCTAAATATCGAGACCAGAATGCACGTTCTTTGATATCTAATGTTTTTTGGAACATATGAGCGATACAGCCCCAAAGTTTATTATTCCGAGATGGTATAAGAACTGTAACGTTACATGGACAATCCGCATTCGATCCTTGGTCGTCAGTGCAAATACACTCTTTATATTCTTTATTCCACTGTACCACAATATGATCGATTACAGTTGGTTGACAATGTGAAATTATCTATATTATTATATTGATAAATGTTAATTATATGCACAGAATTTATAAATTTTTTAATAAGAATTTAATACTGACCTGAATAATGAAATCGCCCGTTTTAGATTGACAAATGAGCCAACATTTTCTAGTACTAGGTGTTACACATGCAACGATGATTCCTAAATTAATCTCCGTTACATCTTCATCAACTGTGATGATCTTTTGGTTCAAAAATAATCTTCTAGGTATTTTTCTTGTTCGTAATTCTGACCATTTTGTCATTTTTAAATTTGCTAGATAAAAGTACATGTTTTTAGTTTAAGACGGATATTCTGACATGATGTATATATTACATGTCTTATTCGGTTGCTCTTCGGTCATCCATATTTCATAATCTGCTGCATTTTCGTATGGTATTTTAATGATTAAAATAGTGTTCAAGATTTCATAAAGTTTACTGCGTATGACATGTTTTTGCGATATTTCTAAGCTGTTAATGTTACCTTCCAACACATAAGTTTGATTAGTACCAAATTGTGGGCCATATGCAGCACCGCAAAGTAGTAAATACGCTACAAAATGTATGATTATATAAACATAGTGTTATTTATAACTATCGTCATTTATATACCTTTTGTTTTTCTTATCTTTTTTGCATGGAAACATATTTTCACTTGTACGCTGTCGTGAGGATTAATACGAATGTTCGATTGAGTTTGTACTAACGAGAAAAAACCATTATCGTTGCCAATAAAAACTAACAAATATTTGACTGGATTATCCGTTACATTTGTAAAAGTTACTTGTTTAACGACAGTTCTCGTTAAAGGACAATTAAATCTTATCTTCATTAGTAAAAAACATGTTATATTATTATCTTCGATAAAAAACAATTTTAATGTTTAAATAACAAACCTTTGATTTCGGTAAGTAGGAAGGCAAAGTTTCAAACAAATGAGCGACTAGCATCAACATTTGTACACTATTTGGATGAACAATCTGTGACGGTGTTATCATAAAGCCAAGTCTAATTTTTATCCAGCTGGTTACCAAACAAATCGCATTGTGTAATGCCTACATATATATATATATATATATATATATATATATAGATGAATCAATAGTCATCGTAAAAGAAATTTATTTTTGGTGCAAGTTACAATTTACCTCTTCGATACTTTTGGGATTAATATATAAATTTGAAAAATACTCCTCAATTAGAAAAGGGCAATAAGCACCAGTAACTGCGATTAATATAATGCCGTCTGATAAAATGAAATCGAAGTTATCGATGTTCTTTTCAGGTGCTATATTATTTTGCTTTGATGAAATTAATGTTATTTTTTTATCAGTTAACCAGTCTTGAGTTCTTTGTTCTTCATAATGATGATATAACCAAGATAACAATAATACTTCTTGGTTTGAATGATCATTATTTTCTTTTGTACGTTCGTGCATAAGATTGATAATATTCTCGATGCTTTTATCATGAAAATCTGTCATTCTTCGAAGACTGGAAAAAATAATAATTGAAGTAAATAATATATTTATAAAAAGTACATTTTTTAAAAATTCTCTTCAAACCTTGAAGTCGATGACACAGACTCTCGATAATTTGTAGATCGCCTTGATTGAGATGCTTCCGAGTATACTGTTAATTTCTTTCTTAATTCATTCTCGTTTATATGGCTGAATTTAAAACACTTATATGTTTGCAAAATTAAATCCAGCCAGCACTGTTTGTTTCTTGATTCGAATAGCGACTTAGATAATTTTGTAAATTGACAAGATTCTATTTTCTTTCTTTGTAACTGTGAAATATACTTTATTAGATATTTTGTAGTTCAATTGTCAACAGGAACTTACAGAAAATTTCATGGAGTCAATGAAAACAACATAATCATTATAATTCAAAAGAAAATATGCTGACACATGAGCCAAACATGCTCCTTGCTCGAGTAAAAAATCAAGTATTCTTTCATATTGTTGAAGAATAATATCGATACGTAGAATATTATCCAGAGGCAATGACGACCTAATATCGTTAGAAATGATATATTTTTTGACTGATATTGAGTATGTGATAATAATGAAAAAACAGTGATTTATAAGACAAATTGCTTACAATTTTTCAACATAATTATAAACGTTTGATCCTATTAATGACTCTAACACGTCAACAAAAGATTTACCAAATGATGAACTCTTTTTTTTAATATTACTATGTGTTGTTTCTGTTTGATTGACGATCGAGAAAGTAGCTGTGATGCCACTCGAAATATTTGCGTAAAAACTATATTTAAAAATATTTGCATATAACCATTGCTCCACGCATAGTAATACTCTATGCATATGTTTTTCATAATTACTGCAAGATGAAATTTATATCACAAATACGTGTATATATAATATAATACAAAACTAAAGTAATATTTATGCTTGTTACGTTTACGCTATGTTACTTACTTCATAATTCCATTATTTTCTGGAAAATAAGGATACATAATTCTACTATCGTCAATAAATACTTCAGAAGTATATAAATCTTCTGGACATCGAGTTTGATCGAATAACTCTTCCTCGTTATCATTAATTTCATCATTCTCAATTTTTGTCAATCTTATACTCTCTATACTCTTAAACTTCCATATAGACTTTGAAGTCCATAGTTTATTTGGATCATTAGTTGATATTTGGTTTAAAATTTTGTGTTGCGATCTTGCAGTAAAATTTTTTTCCTAGCATATGCAAATACAGGAAAAATATTTGACGAAAATTTATCGTTGAAATGTAATATATAATGCAATTCAAAAATTTACTTGTCTTCGAAAATGTGAAAAATTCTGTTTATTGTCGTAATCATTTTCTTCTGTTTCACTTTCTGAGTCCGTAACAGGTATTGATATCTCATTTTCGTACATTTTTTTGTGATTATAATCGGACGTCGTTGTAAGATAAGCATGAGTTGTCAGCAAATTATTATCTGCTGCCGCATAAACTGTTACAAAGCATACAACGAGGCTTCCTTCAGCGTGAAATTCAATCTTCGAGCAAAACGATACTGTTGAATTGCTTTTAAAAGAAACAATAACATCTAATTCGGTGTACCTTAAAATTAAAGTAATAATTTAAAATCATGACTAATTATTGTTTTATCGTCTAAAAATAGATGTATATAGTACAATGTTACTTACGATGTCGCAGGAATAATATTACTATTTGGAAAGCGAATGGTTAACATTTCATTTTGAAAATAACCACTACATCTATCAGGTGGTAATATATTCCATGAAATGTTCGAAGTATGCTCAAAGTATTGTGCTTTTAGTTTGAAACTTTCCTCTACGCAAGTATTAAAAGGTGCAGGTAAAAGGTATATTTCAGAGACATTCGCACATATTGATTCTTCTGCATTTATACCATCGAAACGAATTGTGTTAAATAATATATCTTCTGAATTCCTTCGTATAAAAACTAGGGCTTCGAGCTTGAAAGTTCCCCGACAATTCGGCTTGAATCCGATAGTAAAAACAGTTCTTTCTTTTGGAAGTAACGTACAGACAATTGACTTCGAAGTTATCGTTGGTTCGGTACCACAAAACCAATAAATATAAAACGGACAGTTTTCTATGAAATTATCAGTTTTTATAGTTACTGTAACTTCTTTCAACGTGTCAGGATTGTCGATTCTAAGCTCATCTATCACCTGCACAAATTATTCCAAAAATAAAGCTAAAGAATTTTTATCAACATTGTTCCTTAAAACTCACATTGTTACTGGCAACATTAAAAACAAATGTGAATTTATTGAATATTACAACACGCCCAGCAACTGTGAAATCAACAGAAATAACGGGTAGATTTAAGGGTAATTTAAGAAACGTGATTCCTTTTATATTTTTATAAAATTCTTTTTGCGACGATAGATATTCCTGTGATTTTAATGTTTTCGGATCTGTTTCCGATACTGGTCCAAGTAAATCATTGATAACAATCGGAAGATAAAAAACATAACTTGCTGGATCCAGTGGTTGAAAATGTAGATAAAAATTAAAACTTGATCCTGCTGGTATTATCACACTCATCCCTTCCTCTATTAGTTTACGAAAAAAATAAAAATTTGATAAAATAGCAAGCAATTTTTACGAGAAAAGAATACACACCTATGATATTAATCTTCTTATTTGGTATTATAATAACGTTAAATTCAGGATATTCTTCTAAAACAAATTGCAATTTTGATCTACTTGTTCCAATATTAGTGACCTTTATCAGATGACTCTGAAATGTATCTACGATTACACGATGTTGTTCTATGAAATACGGTGTAAATTTTAATCGTGGAAATGGCACGCGTCCTGTAATTCTCCATTGTAATTTTATATTGTTTTGAACAATAACGCAAATCATAACGACAAAATCGATACATACATCGAATTTGAGAGATGCCTGATAAAAACATATTTTATTAAACATAAGAAATGATCTTTTATATAAGAAAAAAATTAAAAAGAGACCTCGAGAATAGCGATCCCTCTTGGTGGTACTATTCCTTTCGGTGGATCAATTTCGCATCCACGTATTAAAGATGCAGAGTCGATCTCATAAAAAACCTCCGTTAATTCAGAATTGAGTAAAATTCCGTACACGCTGGTTGGTAAATTAAGAGGTAAATCTCCTAAATTCATATGATTATTGACGAAAATAACCGTTGGCTTTACGGGTAATATGTTGCATCGCAATGTCGAAGAAGTCTCGCTTTCGCATTTTATAATCATCTCAGCAAAGGATGATTTTGAAAGATCAAAATTGTATGAAACACATGTATTTAAAACACTGTTACCTCGTATCGTACCATTCTTTGGCTCTATAGAAAAACAGGAAGCGGCAGGTATGCTCCAGCTATATAAAAAGAAATTCTATTAAAAAAAGAAAAAAACAATACTTTGTCATTTTCTCACTTATATTAATTAAATGCAAACTTGAAATGTGTTGAAGCATCCAATTTATTTCTAATCTCGACAACGCACCACTGTGGTCGATATGATTCATCTTCCAAATAATTTTTTCCGATCGTAATTTCCCGCTTGTCGATGGATAAATTTTTAAGTACAATTTCTGCGATTATGTTCAATTCGAAAGAATGATTGTCATTAATATTGTAATTTATCAAATTATTAAATTTTCCCATTCGATCGCTGTAAAACTCAATGAGTTTTGTCACAGTCTTTTCAGGTTGTAAAATTATTGTATCCCCTTCAGGAAATCGGATATTTTTTAACAGACTTACAAATTGAATTTTTATTGAAAATTCATTTCTGTTATGAGCAATTAATTGCCGATAGCTAAATGTTTTCCATGCCACCTAAGAAGGGCACATCTACCAATTTCATTTATATAAAAATCGTATTAATTTAATTACCATTCCAAAATCGATCGCTGTAGGATAAATGTAAACATTATATATTTGTAACGGCGATAATGGAATCAGCACTTCAGCATTGATTTCAGAAGTCGAAGGTTTCTTTTCAAGGAACTCCTCACAAGGAAATATCCGTGGTAATTTTTTAAATTGTCTAGGAATTCGTGTAAGTCGAGAAATGATTTCAGCATCGTTATCTGCATTATGAAAAAATTCTGCCGTTGATGTTTTCATCATGTTTTTGCGTGACAAACGTGACATATGAAGATAAGCAGCCCAATACAAACGGTGCTTATTTACGATATTCGCTTGTTTAGTAGGTAAAGCTTCAGGATGAATAGGACCACCCGAGTAACGCAGTTTACCAGTAAAAATAGTTCTCACCTAACAGAGATAAAATATAAAAATATTTAATTTTTTCGATAGAATAAATATGTGATAACTACATACTGGTAGTCCTCTATAAGGCCTCAAAGATTTTTGTGTGTCATTTGGATAAGCAGGTAAACTATCGAGGATAATATTTGCATGAATTAATTTTTTATTTGCCCATGGTCTTTTCGGATCTTTCTCAACTAATAACATTGCTTGCTGTGGTTTCTTTACATTCGAACCAAAAGTAACACAATCCGTCATAAATCCAACTTCATGAGTTATCAATGGCGTTATCCCTGAAGAAAATATCTTCTCTAAATATCACAACCAAAACATATGATTCAACAGACAGAAGAGATTACCCGTAACGAACTGAGTCATCGGTCTTTTAGTCTTGAGAAGAACATTCAGCATGCATGTTACGCGATAAGTATCGATATTCACTTTCGTTGGATATTTCGATAAAACTGAATCTTCAGAATCCACAATAACATTGATCAAAAGCACGAACGAAGGCCCAACTATTCGAAAGATTCCTAAAGTTAATAAAAATGAACAGTGATGCAAATATAGATTTACCATTTTCTCTGGCTTGAACTTTAACAAGCACTTCAATAGATCCTTCAGGTTTCAATTTCGCAGATTCCGGAATAAATTGGACAGCTGCCATTGGCTGACATTGTAACAAAACTGATTTAATCTTCGATAAATTTGAAATACAAATGACACGTTGAGAAATTTCTCCAACATTCAGATCACCGAAGTATAGAATGTCGGGGCATAGATTGAGCTTAATTATTTCCATCTCACCATAAAGACAAAGTCTAACATCATTATCGACTGGTTGAACAATCGAACAATTAGACATTGAAGACATTGAAAGGCCCAAAAATGTTTCTTCTAAAATTAAATATTTTACTATAAATAATAAGAAAAATTTGGATAAATTAACATAGGAATATAAAACCGACGCATGTCAATTTTCTCAACGGCTTCGTCAGTACAAATTTCCTTTATGCTGTCAATGGCTGAAACAAATAGATTTATATGTGATAAAATATCTATACAAAAAGTATGTATTTAAATATTTCATAGCAAAAGGATTCACCCGAAACATTTATTGCAGCTTTACGGATTTTTATTATTCTGATAAAAGCCATAAAGTCATTATTCTTATTCTCCATTTTTTGATGTTTCAAGTCTTCTTGCTTAGATAATATTTTTCGAGATTCTAATGATCGCATTGTTGGACAAAAACTAAACATTCAGTTATATATTGAAATTACAGGTTCTATTTTCTTTAATTTATAATCCGCTGCGGACTCACCCAATTTCAAAAATTATGCCTTCGAAAGGATCGATACGTCCCTCGATTGGATTAATTTCGAAAGCACCATAAACTGGAAACTCCTTGCTATTAATAGTCTGAAGAAAGAAATTAATCTGTTCACAAGTAATTTATCAATAATAAATAACTTAGAGTCTCAAGAATATTTTTTCTAGCTCCTTCCACGAAATATAGAATTATGCTTAATTACCCGAATATTATTCTCCAATTACCCGAATTGGCTTCAATTCATTATTAACTTCGCCCAGCACGATGTAATTGCAGGCTCGAGATGAGATATTCCGTAGAACAAACGTACTATATTTGCGTGTGTTTTTTACAGTCGGTGGAAAATCTATAAGAGTGAAATCTCCTGCTGTATTTGGATGATAAATGATTAAACGATGAGTGATAACATTCGCTTTCAATGGGACTCGAATATTCGGAGTTGATTTGATCCTAAAATTGAAACAAACAATGCACATATGTAAAAAATAATCCTAGATTTAAAGAACTTTACCAAAATTCGTTAAAGAATACACCCTCCTTTAGACCTGTTATTTCAACTTTCAGAGTTACCGTTTTATTTGGTCGAACTATACCTCGCAATGGTTTCACATTTATATTAAGACCATTTTGACCTACATCTACGGAAAATCTATATGTATGTGTGGAAAAATATTTAAATATATTTTAAAATTATTTCTCCAATGATAACAATTTTTTTGAAAATCTAAATAAGAATAATCACCTAGTAGTTTTTCCACCTTCGTTAAAGATAGTTATTTCTTTAGGTTCAGAAGTGTAGCCCACATCAATAGTTCCAAAATCAATCGATGTTGGTTTAATGCCAATGCGTTCCGTTATGAGAGTACAAATTACACAGTAATCAAGGATCTTGTCGTTGATTTCAATTGGAATTATTGCATGCAGTAATGCAGGTCTTTTAAAAGAGTATATCACAGAACTTGATATACTTAATCCAGGACTTAACATCACTCCTGTTTGAGAAGTCTTCACTTGAAAGGCCTATAAAAACTTGCGATTATATACTTGCTATAATAACTTAACGATTAAATTAGATATCATTCTTTGTGTAATAATTATTTATAATCTGTTCTTATCTACCAAAGAAGATGGTTTCCGTATCCTTATAAATGCTGGTTTAGTACCAACATTTTTTATGACAATTTTTTGACTACAGGTAAGGCCTTCGCTAGCATCTTTAAATTCGATATAATTCGGGCTAATATGAACGTCATCATAATAACTGATTGGTACCACTTCAACCGTTGTAGGAAAATATTTCATTTCTATATTTTTTTGCATCAGGGTAATTGAATTTTGCATCTGTAATCAATATTAAATTTCAATTTATATCTCAAAGAATATAAGTTATATGTAATTGTTATATCGTTAAATACAATATTTTTATTTGATATCTAAACATTAAAAATGTATAAGAAAAGATATTACAATATGATTTCGTGTAACGTTCATAATGGTATCATTACGGTTTTCAGTATCGTTATTTGCCTTCCTAAGAGTTATAATATTCTTTATATCCATATTGTCCAAATCAATCGTACTTTATAAATAAAATAATGAAAATACTTGATTAGTCTTAAAATATCATGTCCGGTAATTATAACCGAAATATCGCATGAGCTATCAAGATTTTCTTTTTTTTTTACAGAAGCAAATAGATCGGGAAAATGTGAGCGTTGTAAATTGCCATGTATGTATGTATATATAATACGTATTCTTGAATGATTGGTACAACATTAAATTTTACATAAAATTTTACATTTGCAAATAAATCTAATTATTCTCTATTAAATGATAATATCATCTTTATTAGGTTGCCAATGAATATCAGATGGCCCCATCAGCGGGACTTTTTCTATAATATTACGAATCCAATCGCCATATAGAGATACCTAAAATATGAAGATGATAATCAAAAAGAACTTTTTATATATGCTTTCATGACGTTATATTAATATAATTATTTTGTAAATTTAAATTACTTTTGTAAATACAGCATAAGAATATGGATCGCAAATGCTAGTTCCCAATCGTCGAGGACTTATCGAGACGACACCATGAACTTCCCAAATCGCTGTATTAGGTCGACGCAATATGAAACCTCCACCGCTATCACCGTTACATACTCCTGTACCATTTGCCCAACCAGCACAAAACGAAGTATACGTTATATACTTTCTAAAATCCTTGCGCTGAGCTTCACGACATTTTTCGTTTGAAATAACTGTCATCGAAGTAATTCTTAAAGTAGAACTATATGTATCGTTCTCAGTAATACCCATACCTATATAAAACTTGGATTCAATGATTACGGTAACTTTCCGAAAATATAGCCATATTTATTGCCCAACAAACCTACCAGCCACAAATCCACTGTCTTCATTTTTTTCAGCCTCCAGAAGAGTAAAATCAGACCGCAAATCTATACAAGCTGGTCTTACAAGCTCGTTTATTTTTACCGGCATTTTCAAGATAAGAAGTGCAATGTCGGAAGCATAGTTTCCTTCATGGTCTTGGTACGAGTTTTGAATCTCGATTTTATCAATATCAAACACTTGAGCGTTCGCTTTTACGTTATCTAATGTGTTTGAAAGAATTCCAAAAGCAACGCGTATTGTTTGTGGAAGAGTTTTCCAGACGCAATGAGCGGCAGTGAGTACTACACGTTCGCCAATCAACGTACCACCGCAAAAGAATCTCCATTGACCATTTTCGTGCGAAAAGAGCGTAGCTTGCCAAGGCATATATTCTTCGCTTTGTACTTCCCAACCGTTTACAATCAATGTAACTGTAAAAAAATCATTTTCATTTTTTGTGTCATGTCGATTTTTTTATAAAATGGTTTACTAACTTGAAGATTTGCGTATTCCACAAACAGGAATACAGCTTAACGGTGCTTGACTCCATGTCCCATCGTGAAGACATATTATTCGAGTGGATCCTGCTTGACGTTCATAAAACATAGGACATTCAATAAAGGCGTTTGTTCCAATAGGCACAGAATTTTCACAAGAAATCCAACCTTTACGTGGCCCCCATTTTGATTCGCATCTCTTTATAGCTCCATTGCTTTCCAAAATCGGTGGGCAAGTTATATGCAACATATCGTTATCTGTAAAACCATGAAATCTATAATATGATGCAATAAAATAAGTGCATACATACCATTAGAACAAATTGGGATAGAAGGTAGCCATTGATTATTTTGACAATAAATACTATCGGAACCCTCTAACCATCCATCGGCGTCACAAGTGTAATCCAAACGAGTAAATTCAGGAACGACCTCACCAGGTCGATATCGTGAATAATTCCTTGTCTTATAATGAGTTCCTGTTTTCGGGTCAGGAAGTCGACAGGCACCCTCGGGCAAAACTGTACCGCAAAGGACTTCATCCTCGTCGCTCCAATCGTAACAGTCTGGTCGTAAGTTGCAGATGAATTCAATAGGAATGCAAGCGCCGTAGAAACAGCGGTAATGATTGTCTTGACATCTGAATATATTTTATTAATATAATGTTATTTTAAATCAACCGTAATCTTATTTTATGAATATTTAAATGAAAACTATTTCCCGTACTCTCGTTGAATGCACATTTCACTGTTTTCATCGGAAGCATCTCTGCAATGCCGAACACCATCACAGACTTTGGTAATCGGTATGCATTGTCGATCGTTTTCGCAAGCAAATTCATCTTGTCTGAAAGATAAAATAGGAAGTATAAAAAAGTTAAGAAAGAGATCTAGAAATAATCGACCTGCATTTATATTGAAGGCATTCAATTCCATTGCAATTGATCGCTCCACATATTGACGGATCTTCGTCGGTGCCATCGAAGCAATCCTTTATACCGTCACAAAGAACTTCTTGATAGACACAGCCTCCATTTGAACATCGAAATGTATGATCAGGACAAAAATATTCTCGACAGAGAGAAATATCTTCATCACTCTTATCCGAGCAATCGATATATCCTGTTTTGGGAAGTATCTTATAAATTATAATGGAACTTTTGAAATAGTTAATTAAATAATCCTTTCTATATACCATTACAAACATCTGTGATGGGAATGCACTCTAACCGAGACGTAGAGCATTGATATTCTCTGTCGGAGCATGTCTCATTGGATTGAAAATCGCAATGAGCTTCATCGCTTTCGTCGACACAATTCTTGATACCATCGCATCGTGATGTACGGATTACGCAAGCTCCGTAAGCGCATCTGTACATGTTTGAAGGGCAACTACGAGAGGATATATAGATAAAATAAAAATTTTGCTCAATTCGTAATATAGCATATGGAGCTAAAATTAATAAATCTTACAGTATATGTTGACACAATTTATTTGTTTCGTCAGAAGAATCTGGGCAATGAAATGAACCATCGCATACATTGATCAAAGGTATTTGGCTGCCATCGGTACAAATGAACATGGTTGTTGAATTGGACGAAGTTTGTTCGCTGAGAGCGATATTTATGATTTTTCCTAAAAAGAAAATTTTTTATGAAGATCACGAGTTAACAAAGTAATTGTATATTATGTTTTAAAGATACCCCAAAAAAGGATGGCGAGAACTAATGCTGCGGACATCGCATTTACCAATAGCTTATTGATGTACGAAGATTGTATCGAGATGCATTTCGTTCTTTATATAATATTTGCGCCAAAGCATCGATTATATTCAAACAATAGCTCGGTGATAATATTCAGAATGGTGAAAAAGGTACTCTTTCAATCTCTCTTAACTTTTAAGTGCTTTTAACAATATCTTATGAATATTATCTGAACATATTCGATTATGTCATTCTATTAAGCGTATCATTACATTTTCCTATATAATACAATATGGTTATTTTTCCTGGGAAAAAATGAAAGAGCATCTGCTATTTTCGTGATTTTAAAGACAATCATAAAAGCCACGAAATCGCTACGATTACGACATCTGAACTTAAGGAAGTTTAACGAGTTGACAGCAATGATTTACTACGTTATGAATCTAAAAGATTAGTCATCAAAATGTTTCTTTTTAACGGAAATCTTCGTCATCCGATAAGAAAGATTTATTCTTCGTAATCACCATGCTAATATCTCAAGGTGCCAATTTTACTAGATCGCGTTAATGTAATCGAAAGATAGTTAAGACATTGATTAAATAGAAGAAACGAGTTAGAAGTATAGTATCATCGTTCTGTACACTTCTTATTTACATTTTCTTCCATGTGGTGAAAGGTAAACGATCGACAAAGCTGTATAACAAGCCGCAAAATTTTTTAGTATTATATGTTCAGGGCGTGAGAAGCCGTTATCAGGATTTCGTTATCAAAGTTTGAAGAACCAAGAAGAGGCGCGCCTAGTTACGTTGCCCACCGTGAAAACGATTCGATCTTCGCAGTTTACATTCAACTATCCTGTACTTCGAATATCCACGATGAAGGCTCACTTGCTGATAATACTTTTCGTTGCGAGTACTTATGTAGAAGGAAAATGTAAGTAAATTTATTCTGCAATAAAAACATATTAAAACTTTTTCTATTGCATGTGTCTAATATATAAATAAGAAGTACAAAATAATTAGTATAAAGAACAATATTTGTTACGCGTGATAATATCATGTAAATATTTTAACTATTGTAAGCACGTTTCCTAAAGAATTATTTCTACTTTTACACAATATAGAAGACTACAAAGTAAGACCTATTAAATTATTCGAATTATTGGACGTCGATTATTTTAAATAGCAAGAGCAAAATATATAGAGAAACTCATAAATTTTATTCTAAACGAATAAAAAATAAAATTGTAGAGTCTATGAATGAATACTATAATAATGAAAAGAGCAACATATTATGAATATATTATACAAAGTAAATAAAACACAATAAAAAATCACAAATGTCCTACTTTATAACTATTGATCACAAAGGTACATTCGTCATATCTCACGTAAGATAAATAGATCAAGAGAAATCGGGGAGAAGCTTATCTCAATGCCGTTGCGATAAAGTTTTACGAATCAATGACGGTATACATAGATGATCGAAACTCAATTTTGTACTTTTTTATGCAAATCACATATTTTACATTCGTGTTATATTCATATCATTGTTTTAATAACTTTTTAGCACTGACAAATTTTATATTATTGTATTTTGGCACTAGATAAATTTTGTGGGCCAGAATCAAACAATGTCTGTCAAAGCATAGAAAAAGGCGATAGCGAAATTGAATGCTCTCTTGTAAGTGATAGTGCTGAATGTGCAATACGTCTAGCAAATGGCGAAGCAGATTTCGGTATATTTAATGCAGATGCATTATTACTGACCTATCAATTCTATTCCGACGAAATCGTACCGATCTTCGGACTGAGGCACAGGGACAAAACTCAGCGTAAATAATTCATTTCTAAAATCAAGAAAAAAATAATATTAAACCTATTACGAACTACTTTATTTTATAAACCAATTTTTTTTAGAGAAATTTGAATTTCAATCTGTGGCTGTAGTACCTTCAGACTTCTCTGTTGAAATTAACAGCGGTTTTGAAAGTTTAGAAAACGCTGGTCTTTGTCATCCTGGATTCAGTAAAGCACAGTGGTGGAACGATTACATTTTGAAATATTTTGAAAAAAACACGTACAAAGCTGATTGTCGAGAAAATATAACTGCGATAGAAAATGAATTAGAAAATATTAGATCGTTTTATGGTAAAGCCTGTAGACCAGGTGATTGGGCATCTGATGTTGATTTTAGTGATGCTCTTAGTAAGTACGAAACATATTTGATTGTTTTGTTAGTATAAAATTATGCATTAATTTTTAATTAAATTGTAAAGAGAAGAAATACCCTGAACTTTGCGCTTTATGCGATGATACGACTGCCTGCAAGTATACAAATGAAGATAAACATGGTCACATAGGTGCTTTAGATTGTTTAACATCGAGACGAGGAAATGTAGCGTACGTAGCACTCGAATACGTTCATCAATACTTCAAGGTAAATTAATGTAAAATATTTTTGTAGATTTCTACAGAAAGATGTAGAGAAATTTGAATATTATTTAAGAACATCGACTATAACAAATACAACATGATTAATCGCATATGTTACAGGAAGATCAAAAAACTCAGTATCAATTTCTGTGTCCTGATGGATCCCTTCAGAATTTAACCAGTAACAATCCTTGCGCGTGGATCAAACAACCATGGAGTGCAATTGTTGCTAGAAAGTATATATGATAATTAATGCTAAAATTATCGTAAACTCTTATTATTAGATGTAATAAAATGTCGTGCTAATTAAATAATTTCTCGATTGTAGAAAAGTGGCAGATGAACTTACAACAAACTTTAATCGTTGGTTCTGGGGGTCAAAAACATATGCCGTTGAAACATGGTCAGAATCTTTAAAAAGATTTATAGAAGAAGACAGCGTCATTACAAATATTACAAAACCTACGTCTTTAGTTACTTATTTGGCAGAAGGAAGAAAGGAAATAAGACTTTCAGACGTAAAAACTTGCGGCAATGTTATTCGTTGGTGTACTACAAGCATTCTCGAGACAGCAAAATGTGAATGGATTGCGAAGGAAGCGATAGCTCTTGGTATCGAACCGAAAATTTCTTGCTGGCAAACCAATTCAACATTCGAATGTTTCCGTGACATTGCTGATAATAAAGCCGATATCATTACTATCGACTCAAATTATGGATACTTAGCACGAAAGTAAGTTATTCAAAAGATCCGAAAATAATTCGGCATTAAAAGATAATAACGACGTTGAACTAATAATCTAATATTTAAAATTCGACTACTTTCATAGAGTTTACAATTTAACATCCATACTCTATACTGACACCAAAAAACAAACGATGAAGGATAACATGATCATGGCTGTTCTTCGGAAACCCGAAGATGGAAACTATCCGATCAAGAATTTTCAGCAATTAAAGGGTCATACAGCTTGTTTCCCTGAATATGGTGCAATCGCTTGGTTGAGTTTCATTAATACTGCTCGAATGAATCGCATTATTTCGTCAGGCTCTTGCAATTATCCTAAACTCCTCAGTAATTTATTCTCTGGCACTTGTATGCCCGGTATAAACAACAGTAATCACGGGAACAGTATTATCAGCTCGAATATTATAAACAAGCTTTGTTCCGTTTGTCCGAAAAAGAATGATACTGATTGTACGGCAAATAGTGGCAATTCTTATTATGGCGATGAAGGAGCACTAAGATGTTTAAATGAAGGAGCCGGTGATATAGCTTTTGTTGAAATCGGAAATATAAAAAGTAAGTAAACAGCATTCTTCAGCTAATTTAATCCTAATTAACTATTTAAATAATATTATTCATTTTCTTTCATGTGTTGAATTTGTAAAGAAGAGAAAAACAATCTCAATCAATATCACATTTTGTGTAAAAATGGTAGTTTGGCTACAACACCAGGAATAAATTTGGATAAACCAGAGCTTTGTGCTTTATCCGTAACCATCGATAGTGAAGTAATTATTTATAATAAAAATTTTTCATTATGTCATTAATCTTGAAATCACAATTCTTTTAAAATAAAACTAAACACATTGCATCGTGTAAATATCTGTTTTTTGTAGGTGGTTAGTCGAAAAAAGAATGCAGAGATCGATTCCTTGAACGCAATTTTATCCTTATTAAAACTTCAAGATTGGTTAGGACATCGCATTAATACAGAGAGAATACTCCATATCTATGGAAAATTTAATGGCACCAATGATCTTCTGTTTAAAAGCTCTACTATTGGTTTAGAATCCACAACATCAAAGATTGAATCTGTATTAGCTTATAAAGAACTTTTTAATCATGTTGACGAATGCTCATCAGCTGGATTACTAATGTTTTCAAATATTACTCTAATTGCATTAGTTGTAATTTCCATTTATTTTATAATATAAAGCTAATATTAAATTATAAATTGTAAGTACACATACTTTAAGTATGCGTAAGATTCAAACACATTGTATATTCTTTTATAAGAATACAAAAGTAATAATAAATGACACTTGTCAATTTTTATTGTTTCTAATACTGTGAAGTTGTGTGATTATAAATTAATTATAACGATCTGTAACAAATTAATTTATCCAATGCATAAAACGTATCTTTTTAAACACATCATATATATTCATTACAAATTATCATAATTAAATGTGTTATAATCCAATAATTTACATATGTACAAAACTATTAAATAATATATAATAATTTGAAGTATACTTATACTTAGCTAATCTTTATATCTTTACCAACTGCTTCATTTACAGAAGAAAAACCATCTTTCTTAAGTATTTCATGTAATTCTCTTTTTATTTTTCCAACTATTGGTGGACCATTATATATATATGATGTATATAACTGAATCAAAGAAGCTCCAGCTTTAATTTTATGATAGGCATCTTCCCCAGAGAAAACACCTCCTACTCCAATAATTGGAATTTTACCATAAGTTCGTTTATACATGTCTGAAATAATTTTGGTAGTAACATCTGTAAGAGGTGCACCACTAAGTCCACCACTTTCTCTTTTGTTTTCATTAACTAGATTTACACGTGAAGTTGTTGTATTGCATAAAATCAAACCATCAATTTTTGTTTTTGTATGTAGAACAATATCTGCTATATCCTGTCGTTCAGTTTCAGATAAATCTGGTGCTAATTTCAAAAGTAATGGTTGCTTGCTACCTATGATTTGTCTTGTTTCATTTATTTTTGTCAGCAAGTTTTCTAAATTTTCTTTACTTTGTAAAGATCTAAGTCCTGGTGTATTAGGACTGGATACATTAATTACAAAATAATCTGCTACATCTGAAAATTTCTTAATACCGTTTATGTAATCTTGCACTGCATCTTCAGAATCTTTATTTTTTCCTAAGTTAATACCAATAATACCAACAAAATCTTTATTTTCTTTAAGCTTTTTAACACGTTCCCATACTTTATCATGACCGTCACTATTGAAACCATAACGATTAACAATTGCGTTATCCTCTAATAATCTAAATACTCTAGGCTTAGGATTACCTGATTGTGGCATAGGTGTTACGGATCCTTCAATACATAATGAAATAAATAAGATTAAAATTATTATAATATTTGATATATACTATTAGTTAAATAATAAATACTATAATAATACTATAAATCATTTTCTTACCTATCTCTACAAAACTAAAACCTATTTTATGTAAGCCTTCAACAGCTTCTCCTTGTTTATCAAAACCAGCGGCCATACCAATAGGATTTTTGAATACTAAATCCCAAATGCTTGTTCGAAGTGAAATAGGATCATTTAATTTTTCTTTAGGAACAAATCCCCACTTTAAAGCTTTTACTGCTATAGTATGAGCTATTTCGGGATCTATTTGTTGAATCAAGGGAATTGCTACCTCTTTATAAAATTTTTCATTTCCTTGATAAATGCATATTCCACCAAATAACGCTGCAGCTGAACTTGTAACAGTTATAAACGATTTGATTTTTGCCTTATTATTTAATCGTTGTGCCATATTTAATGTTGCATATTTTCAACATACAAAATCAAATAATAAAATAATATCTATTTCTTCAGTGCGCGTTTACGACATAAATTAGTTATGTACCATAAACAAAACACCAAAGAAGGTTACAGTGATACCAACTTTGTAATATCAAAATTTTATGTTCCATAATATACCATAAAATTATTTCAATTTTTAGTTATAAACAATTTTAATCAATTTTTTTGGTAAAAAAGAGTATATTTATCTCCATTTTTAATAAAATGATTTTATTTATGCCACGAATGCTTTATTTGAAAATGAAATATACTCGTACGCATATTATTTAGCAACACAACAAAATTACGCTTAAGAAAATTTATTATTTTATCTTTCTCGATTTTAGTCAAAAACTTACTTAACATTAATAACAATTCATAAAATATTAGGCTAAATTTAGGTGATATTAAAAGTAATTATATGTAAAATGAATTTCTAACTAACTCTTCATTCTGTTTTAATACCAAAAAATTCACGTAAAAAGATAATGTGCCGACATTGACGCACCTATGAATACGAAGTATAACTAAAATTTTTATTTTTTCACAGAAATTTGGCGTCCCTGCTCGGATTGTCGGAAGGTTCTACATTCAACATTATTTACATTGTTTTGAAACGTTTTGCAGAAAACCGTTAATTGTGTTTTTTTTTTCTTTATTAATATACATTTAGCAAATCTGGATGAAAGCAGGGAAAAAATGATTGCCGCCTCAGATCCGGTGGTACGTAATTCCTTTTTAAATTATATAATAAAATTAATGTGATTTATAGATGTATTTTATTAATTCTTAAATAAAACGAAAACAATGAAAGCATTTACTAGATTCTATATTACTATGTTTTGTAATAAATATATCGATATATATATATATATATATATATATATATATATATAGAGAGAGAGAGAGAGAGAGAATATGAAAAGTATATATTTTATTAGTATATACGCCATTTTTAAGGAATATATTCCTGGTGGACGTCAAATTTATTCAAAACATCCTGGGTCAGTAATAAATCAACAGTCATTAAATAATTCGTCTTCACCAGGAGAAAGTATTCTATTGGAAAAACTTAGTCAAGTTAATATATCAGAAAAATCTTTTGTAAGTTGTCATTATTATGTTATTTTGATCAACTTTGAAAAATATGTTAACATGATAAAATATATAGAAAGAATTCTGGTTAATACGTGACAATGATATGTGTGGAGAAGAAGAATTATATTGCTCTGGGAAAGTTGCAATTCATTCAAAAGGTGATCAATCCACTCGTGTACTTCAAACTTCATATACTTGTGAAACCGATATAAAGCATGCATTATGGTGTAATTTTTGTACAAGTATACCAGATCATTTGTCAAGAGGGAAAAATCAAAATAATGAAGAGCAGTTAGGTGAAACAATAGAATGTATTTGTTTGCTAGATTCTTATACTCTTAGAGTTTTTACAGAAAATGGTGAAGACTATGTATCTAGTTTACAATTTCAGGTAAAATTTATTTCTTTAAAATCTTCTTATTTTTAATATTATAGATAATAATTTATAATATCATTAACAATAATTTATATATTTAAACAATATAGGTTTCTGCTGTTTGGCCAACAAAGTATGGTATTTTACTTGAAAAAGCACAAATTCCTAAGCAAAACATTTCTGAAACAAGGTATTTTATCATTTATATAATATTAATGTTTACATAATTCTACAATAGCAGAATTTTTCTTTTTACACTTTTTAGGTATACTTCATCAGAGACATGTAAATATCCATTGCAAATTGATGCCAACTTGCCAATAGCATTTTCACTTATGCACCCTTTAGATGAAATATGTCCATTACTTATTAAGCATGGTAAAATTATCTGTAGTATCATATTTTATAGTGTAAATTTTAACTCATTGGCTTATTATATTTTAATATTTAAATGAAAATTTATGAATTTAAATGTAGATCCAAATGAACAGTTTTTGACAAAATATTTAATAAATGTATATCTAAAATAAGATATAAAGAAATTATTCTGCCAATGGGTTAACAAAGGATATATAAAATAAATAATACTCTGAAACACATTTATTGAAATACTCACAGGAAATATATCATATATGTGTGAATCAAATCAGCAGATTGTCTTTACTAGTTCTGAACCATCATTGGCTGTAATATATGATGAAAAAACTGGATTGCATTCTGTGTATAAAATACGAAAAGCACTAATAGAAGAGTGTCAGATGGTTTGTAGAAACAATGAAACAACACAAAGTTTATTCAATTTTTCAACAAGTGCATCACCATTAAATATTGGTAGCAATATATCAGCTAATAAAAACTATTCTAATAAAAGTCATATAAATATGTTTGGTAAGTTATTTTTAATTTTTAATTAAATCTAATTTTTATATATCTGATAAAAATGCAATACAATTTAATTATTTAGGCATAGTTAATCCACATTTAAATAATGTTGGAGGTGGATATGGCATACCAAATAGTCCTTTTGGATCTCGAGGTACTTCATACACTACAACAGGTTCATGTGGCCAATCTCCTTCACAAGTGCAACAACAACATTCACGTTCTCAAAGTCCAATGGCTACTATTTCACGTTGTCAATCTCCAACACATTCAGGATTCTCTCCCTTACTTGGAATACCTAATACAATTATAAATCATCATTCACGATTACATCAAATGGTTATGGGAACTAATTTAAATCATACACAAAATAGCCCTGCTGGTAATGGCAGTAGCATTCAGCTTCAAGATGCTATTACTCCAAGTAAACCCTTATATCCTGAGATATGTCTTGATCATGTATGGACAGAAAATGTAGGAATTCCAAAGTGAGTAATTATTGTTATGGTTTCCTATTACATGTTCCTCTAGTTTCCATACCCTATTCCAGATTTTCCCTGTGCCTTCAATTTATTTGGGTTTTCTACAGAAAGTGAGTTATATTAAGATGTACAGTAATTAATTACTATAATACTTTAATGCAAAAAATTTTATTTTAAAGGGATATACTACCAGGACGAGCATCTAAAGTTCTTCTAACATCTGATTTCGTTGGTCAAAGTTATTTGGGATATTTAGTACCAAGTAGATCACAATTTTTTTTAGTTCGATTAGAAAAAACTAATAAACAACAACATATTATTTTTGGAATGGTTACAAATATAATAGCAAAAGATGCAGTTAGTTTGCCAGTTAGTTCCTTTGTATATTCTGTAATTATTGTTGTGTAAGTACTATGAAATATGTGATAATATGTTCTAATTTTATTTCAGAATTTACATATGATAGCAATCATTGATTCATCAAATAATATAGTATTGTATTCGGGCACAACATGTGTAGGCAAGCTACATGTATCAAGCATTCTTCCGAATCTTACATGTAAATATTTCGTGTCAAATATTAATCACAAACTCGGTTCTCCATTTCCACGACGAAGTTCTTTAATTTCGCAAAATTGTGGAAATTCTCATGAGATCAGATTTGAAGAAGCTCTACACCTTTTGAGTCCAGTCGGTGGCACCTGTGCACAACCACCAATTTTGTTAGAAAATTCTGTACTAGATCTAAATCTTGTTGGTCTGAAAGATGCAGTGGGTAATAAAATTACGTTAGAATATGGTAACAAAAGTTATTTCCGGATTACGCTACCAACTTGTAGTACATCTCCATTAGGTTAGTAAATTTTTGTTAAATGTTAATAATTAACAAAAAGATAATATATTAAATTTTTTTATAGTTACCAAATGTTTAAAAACATTGCGTAGTGTATTACAAAGAGACCTTGCAATGCAGTTATTAGTAAAGTGGTATGGAGCTCGAAACGCACCAGGTCCACAAGATTTTTCTCCAGTACAAGAATGGTATCTTTTTCTTGTAGTTTTATTTACTTTGTTGGGATATGACGTTGAGAAATTACAATTAATACAAAACAATGAAAAAGATCAATTTACTGAACGAAACAGTCCAATGGTTGTTCCAAAAAAGCAAAAAACCAGTGATAGTGGATCCAATGATGATTGGATGTACGTAATAAATTCTATTAAATCTAAAAATTCTCAAAATTTTATTTCTGATATATTAGGACTGACAAAATTTTCTAATACACATGACACATTATCTTCAAAAAATGCTGAATCAAAGACTACAGGAAGAATAAATTATCAAGCAATTTTATTTTCATATCTTCCTCTTATTCTATTCTCATTGCATTTATTATATGAAGAATTAAAATTAGATTGTGTAATGTCAGAAAGCTTACCATTACTTGCTCAGTTATTATATCAATTAAGCACAGACTTAAAATTTGATACTTATGCTCATCATTACTTTCTTGATTTTCCAATGCTACATTATTTAAAGAAAACAGTATCTCAAATAAATGATACAGATCTACAGAAAATAACTACACCAAATTATATCAGCTTAAAGCCACCGGATATATTCAAAACGTTAAATAATTTACTAATTGGTGCAAATGTAGTACCATTTCCGTATCTGTATCATGTAAATCCTCGAGCAAGAAATATAGTGTATTTAACTACACTAGTAGCAAATGAAAATAAAACTGATAAACTAGAAATGGATAAATTTGTAAAACTGATAATACCAGCTGGAAGTCGTGTAGATTTCCAAGAAAGTAGAAATAAATTTGATAGAGATATGCCAAAACAATTACAACAACCGACCATAGAAAACATTGTGCTATTATATCATGAAATGGGTATGTTACTTACTATCCATACACTTTATTTCTTATTTATTATCTATATTGTTAATGAATAATATATTTAATGAAATCTTATCTTAGGTATGAAAAAAGAAGATTTAGAAACTTTACCACCAGGAGTATCTTTAATATTAAAGGATGTTATGCACAGATGCAGAGAACGTCCGCCATCTAATTGGCCGGCGAATGTATATGAATTAGTAGATCGTCAAGATTTGGCTGCATTAGGTACACATTTAAACTCATTACATATGAACGATCCTAATGATAATGATGGAAAGAATTATCTGACTAAAGATTTGGATCAAGATGATGGAATGGAATTTGATGATAATGTAATAAGTAAATACACACATACATATATATTGTTTATTTTTAATCAAATGTTTAATAAAATTCATATTTATAGATATTAAAACTCAGATTTAATAAGGACCATAGAGTAGCTGAAGTACGACGATTACTTAATTCATCAAAACCCGTAAGAATAGCAATAGTACAACGACCAGATGTGAGTGATCACGAATTTATAGAAGAACAAGAGAGACATTTACATGCTCTATGTACAAGAACAATGGCTCTTCCTGTAGCTAGAGGCATGTTCACACTTAGGACTGCAACTCCTATAATTACAGAGCAATTACCAATTCCTCGACTTTGTTTAACAGGTATAAAATAGAATTATTGTTTGAAGAACATCTTATATTTGCAAATATATATATAATATAAATATATTTTCTTATAAATAGGTAAAGCACCTCCTCGAGGAACTACAGTAGAATTAGCTCACATAGATGTACCACCAAACATGAATTTGTGGCCTCTATTTCATAATGGAGTGGCTGCTGGTCTTCGCATTCATCCAAATGCATCAAACATTGATTCAACTTGGATTGTATATAATAAACAACAACAAGGCGAATTTGGCATTGAACATTCAGGGTTTTTAATGGCACTTGGTTTGAATGGTCATTTAAAGAATCTAGCACCGTTTAGTATGTACGAATACCTCGTTGAATGTCACGAAGCAACTAGTGTTGGTCTTTTGCTTGGCTTATCTGCGACACATCGAGCTACAATGGATGTGTCAATGACAAAATTATTGTCATTACATGTTGAAACCTTACTGCCACCAACAAGCATAGAGTTGAATGTTCCACAAAATGTTCAAGTAGCTGCATTAATGGGAGTTGGTTTGGTATATCAAGGGACTGCACATAGGCATATATCACATGCTTTATTATCAGAAATCGGTAATTATGTAAATGCCTTTAATGAGTAAATCACGTGAATGAAATGCAATGATATTAATCATTTTACTTTAATTAGGAAGACCACCTGGTCCAGAAATGAAGAATTGCGTTGATCGAGAATCGTATTCTTTAACGGCAGGATTGGCATTAGGATTAGTTGTACTTGGATGTGGTGGTGCTACTGATCTTGCCAGTATACCTGATACTTTACATTATTACATGGTTGGTGGGCATGTACGACCTTTTACGGGAGCACAAAAGGATAAATACAAATCTCCAAGGTATAGACAAGTATCAAATTCTTATTGATATGGAATTTTATCATAAGAATTATATTTGATTGTAAATAGAGCTAAATTTTAATCGAAATCTTTAACTGAAAGTAACATTTACGATGTTTGTAGTTATCAAATACGTGAAGGAGATTCTATCAATATTGATGTAACAAGTCCTGGTGCAACATTAGCTTTAGGCCTTATGTACTTCAATACAGGAAATCGAGCTGTAGCTGAATGGATGCAAGCACCAGATACACAGTACTTACTTGATTTTGTGAGGCCAGATTTTCTACTATTAAGAATATTGGCTAAATCATTAATTTTATGGAATGAAATTCAACCAACTAAATCATGGGTTTCTAGTCATGTCCCCAATATCGTTTATAAATATAGATTACAAAAGCCCACACCAGGAATTACCCAAAATGTGGATCTAGAAACTATGAAGTTAGTTATTATTTAAATTACAAAATAAATTAATAATATATATAACTATAATGTATTACTATACGTAAATTTATTTCTAAAAATTTTTTTCAGTCAAGCATACTGTAACATTATAGCAGGAGCTTGTATGGCTTTAGGGCTGAAATATGCAGGAACTGCAAACAAAAATGCATTTAGAACTTTATTTAATTATGCTCAAATGTTTACAGCATTGTCTCATAAAACAATAGCTGAGTTAGCAGGCAAATCTACTATAGAAACATGTTTAAATGTGATTTTACTTTCCACTGCTGTTGTCATGGCAGGAACAGGTGATTTAGAGGTAAATTTAAAGTCTCACATATATCTATAATTTTTTAAATATAATTATAATTTATAAATTATTGCTACATTTTTATGATATTATAGATTATGAGAATATGTAGACATGTAAGAACAAGAGTAGGACCTACTAGTAGTGTTGTTACATATGGTTCTCATCTAGCAACACATATGGCTCTTGGTCTTCTTTTCCTTGGTGGTGGTAGATATACTCTTTCAAATAATCCTAGTTCTATAGCTGCTCTTGTGATTTCTCTTTTCCCAAAATTTCCAACACATAGCAATGATAACAGGTTAATAATATCACTTATTATTACATTAAAATATATATATATATAAAATATATATGTTTTTATCATAGATAAACTTACACATTTCTTTATGGCAGATATCATCTACAAGCTTTGCGACATTTATACGTTCTAGCTGTTGAACCACGTGTAATCTTACCAAGAGATATAGACAGTGGACAATACTGTTATGCTACAGTACAGTTGACATTTATTAATGATAATGAAACTCAAGGACAAGAAATGGTTCTTCAAGCTCCATGTCTGTTGCCACAATTAAGCAGTTTACAAAAAATAGAATTAAAAGACACTCGATACTGGGAAATCGTATTTGAAAAAAATTACAATTGGCAACAACTTGAAGATATGTTAAAGAGAAGCGATTCTTTAAGTGTTAAACAAAGGGCTGGATGTTTATCATATATAGAAGATCCCCATGTAACTATATCTAAAATAAACTAACGTTATTAACTTACTCATACATATTACTTTTATTTTTGATATTTATAAATTACAGGGTTTCAGAAGTTTAATAGCACAAACTTTAACAACAGAGAAAGCTTTTGCGTGGACTATACGCCCAGAATATATAACATCATTTACAAACGATAAAACAGTATTAAATATAGTAAAGTATTTTATGCAAGTATTTAAAAAAGAAAAAAGAAATTATGAAGGAAACATGAAAGTCATTTTACATGGAAATACAAATAAAGCAAAACACGATTATTTTTCTAAAAATTTAAGTAATATAACTTCAACAATAAGCAATAATTGGAATGAACAATCAGAACATTCTCAAGGAATGGAAATCACAGAAATGTCATCTTCATTAAAAGATATCAATTATGTCCCTGAAACAGAAGAAACTTGTTATGGAATAACAGAGTTTGAACAAAATTTTTTACAAACATTTGCAGTAATTGTTTACGAATGTGTTATCAAAGATAAAGTTGGACTTTTACCATCATGGGTAAGCATGGTTAAAAATATGGAAATTTTAGAAAAACAACCGAACAGTTTTTCGATATGGCAAATAAAGCTTTTATCTTCACAAATGTTACACAAGTTGTCTTTGAAAGAATCAAATCCACTTCTTAGTGCAGAGACTATACTTGCAATTAAACAAAAAGTATCACTTACTTTAGATGGATGGGAAAATGGTAATATTTTTAATTTTTATGAATTTATTTTAATTATGATATTTTTTCATAAAACTGTAAATTATTATACTTCGTATATAATTACAGAATTAATACCTGTAATAAAACATTATTTAACAACTGGAATTATTGAATGTGATTTAAAAACATTATCAAAAATGAGTACATATTTCATTTTTTATGATGTACCTTATTATACAGATAATAAAATATTCTGTAAGTACATAATCCTTTGTTTATATATTATACATGCATGTATAAATAATTTATTTCTTATATACCTCTTTATTATATACATATATGTATATATAAATAAAAAATATATATATTAATATGATTGAATTAATTTTTTTCAGTGAGACCATTTCAACAAGAAGAAATGATGTCTACAATATCAAGCGTCACATTGTACAAGTTGTATAAAATCTTTAAAACCAATTAATCTTAGTTATATTAAAAAGATCAGTCAATAATTGTTATAATGTATTACTTGTACCAAAATACAACTAGTATTTTGATATATACCACGCGCGCGCGCGCGCGCGCGTGTGTGTGTGTGTGGTACGTGTGTGTGTGTATGCGTGCGCGCTCGTGTGCTATACATTAAAGTAAAAATAAGAAAGACAAAGTAAATCTGTATTTGTAAAGTTTTATCATTATTATAACAAAAATTTCATTTTGTTTGTTAACTTTGATTTTTTTAGTTTGGATTTTATCATATAGATAAAAACGTATGATACTGTAAGCATTCTCACATACACATTAATTATCGTTATACATATGCATATGTAATGTTTAATTATTAATAACCTTATTTATCACTCAAATAAAAGTATCATACCGATATGTTACTACACTACTTAATTTTATAGATATAAAAGCTTGGTATTCTAATTCCATACCATAATTTTAAAAACAGATATTAGGAAATAAATAAATATTATTTTCTTACATTTTTTGAATTACAAAACAAATAGATTAAAATAATAATTATAAATTTGATAAATACGATACGTTACATGACGTGCTCCATTCATGTCGATAATGTTGTATGCTACAATGTTACCATGGCGAGTTTAATTTTATTTGCTTTGGATGTAGTGTAGGAATGAATTATCTGTAATATTTGAGAAAACTTTGAGAGGTAAAATGAACAGATGCTTTGTTATATTATTTTTTAGCAAATACAAATTTTAGTATTCAATATTTTATGGATATCGCGCCGAACTATAACATCAGACAACTCGCAATCTGATTGGCTATATTGTAACTGTTATGGCCACTGTATAGAAGTCGAATCGAGTAACGCGATTGGTCAAAACCTTACTATTGTAAATGCGGAAAGTATGTGTTAGCCAATCTAATTTCGTTTGCGAATTTTGAAGTCAGAGCGAACGAAACATCTATACTTCGTCGACATTCAAGTACTCCTGAACTTTTCGAGTCATTCGGTTGAAGCTTTAGCAATTAAGGCTGATAATAAATAATCAAGATGGCAGTGAAAGCATTGTAAACGCTAACGTGTGTTCTAAATGTCTTAAAGAAAATTTTATATCCGCAATATTTTACTGATTAAAGTAACACGAATGAATATTAATAATACTTGACTTTTTCTGAATTTGAACAATATAAAAGCACAATGACTGAGGAGACACAGCAACCTGAAACACCCGTGCAAAATGAAGCACAGGCTAGTTCTCCGGATGTTGGTAAACTCAGAGATAACAAGAAAGAGAAATGCCGGCCTATGACTAAGGTATTAATAAAAAAGTGCTATGATCTCTTAATACTTTAAATATTTAAAATTGATGTTGTTATATATATATACATATATATATAATATATATATATATGTACACACGCACGTATACAATGCATATTTGTAATTTTAATAAAATATAATTTTTAATATTATTATTTAAGATATTTATCTCTTAACAAGTTAAATTAAATTTGTCAATTAGGTAGTGATTCGTCGACTTCCACCAACAATGACTCAAGACCAATTCATTGAGCAAATTTCTCCTTTGCCTGAACATGACTATTTGTACTTCGTTAAAGCTGATATGTCACTTGGTCAATTTGCATTTTCCCGTGCTTATATTAACTTTATGGATCAACAAGATATATTTATGTTCAGAGAAAAATTTGATAATTATGTATTTGTTGACTCTAAAGGCACCGAGTATCCAGCTGTAGTAGAATTTGCACCTTTTCAAAGATTACCAAAAAAAAGAATTGGAAAGAAAAAAGATTTAAAATGTGGTACTGTGGAGTCAGATACATATTATATAAGTTTCTTAGAAAGTCTTAAAAATCAAGAAACTGATTCAACTATTGCTCAACCAAAAACAGAATATTCGTATCAGCCAGCAGATAGTAAGTAACTGGTTCAATTATAATCCAATAAAATGAAGATTTTTTAAATACAATCTTCTCTGTAATTTATTTTGTCATTACTTTTTGTAGATACATTAAAAAAAGTTACAACAACACCTCTTTTGGAGTATTTAAAACAACGTAAACAAGAAAAGCAACGTCTCAGAGATGAAAAACGTGAAGAGAGGAGAAGGCGTGACTTGGAAAGACGGAGAACTAAAGAAGATCCAATTATATCTAAGGTGAATATATATTTAATACTATATTTGGATTATTGTTATTTTCTGTGTTATATTTTATTGCCTTTTAAATTAGTAGTTATATACAATACATATTGTTAAATATGTTATAACATGCAGAATTATGTACTTTTGTTGGTTAAGTGAAGACAAATACAGTATAGAATATTATATACTTAATAGTACAATTTTTTAAATAAAAATAATGGAACTATTATATTAAACATAATTTTAGATCATAAAATGTTTATATTTTGTTAAAATGATGTATTAATTCTATGTTCTCTACTGTATTTGCTCATTTAAACCTTCCCCTTCACAGCCTGTGTATAATATTGAAGATGTCTGCTCCAAGCATTGCTTCGTTACAACTTTATCATGTACAAACTTAGAAGCCATTCGTTTTGAAAACCAAATTAAAAATGAAAACAAAGTATTTCTATCTGAAGAAAAAAATAATGATATTATTTTAAATGGTACATTAAAAATCGAAAGTAAATTACATGCTTACAAAGAATTGAATAGCTGCAATAAATCTGCAAATTCATATATAAAACCTAATAAAAGTGTATCACTTATTAAGAAATATATCAGAAATAATGATAAACAGTACAAATTTAATAATGCTTGTGATTTACATAAAGAAAGTTATATGCACAATAATCCTGAATGGGACAGAGAGAGATGTATTTATTATTGGCATAATACTAAAAATAATTACGTAGATAACAAGCATAAATTTAAATCTGGTCAATATATTGGAAAAAATGAGTATTTCTCTATGTTTTCTGAAACACAATTTACAAACATACATAATATGTGGAAATTGCATATGACAAATGATACACTCAACTCGAGGAACCATAATGCAGTGCATAATTGTGATAAATCATATAATCATAGAACTTGTAGAATAAGCTTACCTGGATTACGAAAAAATTCATGAATTTATAAACTACAAATGAATGGTCAAGAAGAATATACCATGTAATTGTACCTTGCATAAAGTGTCTATTTATGGGGAGCAAATTTCTTCCTTGAAAACTATTTTACTTTATGGTCTTTTTGTAAGCTTATAGATTGTCTTTTAATATGTGATAAATTTATATACTCTTGTTAAAATATAAAAGATTTATTGTTATATAATTTTTATACAATAAATTTTTCTAACTAAGTTATTTTAAAGAATGGTGATTGTGTTATTTTATTCTTATACTAATTATGATTTATAATTATACTACTAATTTATAATGTAATTACATTTAAAATTAGTACAATGTAAATTAATCTTACATTATTTAAATTCAAGATAATTTTGTACATATAAGTAAAATTTATTGTAGGTGCTTAAGAATCCTGACTTGGATAAAGAAACAAACAAGGACAATAAAGAAAATAAAGATGAAAGAGATAAAGCATCACCGAAGGATTTAAAAAATCGCAACAAAAGGGACGAAAAATTGCGTGAAAAAGTACCACGAGATAGAGATTTGAAACCTTTAACAAAAGGATATAGAGAAAGAATGGATGATAGAAATAAGGACAGAGATATAAAGCATCAAAGAAGACATGAAGATAAAAAACTTTATGGAAGACGAGATGATAGAGACTTCCTTAAAGAAGACAGAAAAAATGATGTCAGAGATGATAGAAAATACGATATTAAAGAAGATCTCAAAGAATGTAAAGAACGAAGGATTGAAGAAAAAAGAGGTAAAAGCTATGAAAAAATGAGGCTTGAAAAAAAAAGATTAGCAGAAACTAAAAGACATAATGTGGAGCTCAATATTGATAATATCAATGTTACATGCATAATGAAAGAAAACCAAGATGCTTCTCCAGAATTTACAGAAGAAGGATTAATTTCTTCTATCTCTAAAGGAATAATGGAATCTGTAAATGAAAAAAATAATGGAAAGAACAGTGGAAACGTTAAATTAAATGAAAATGAACAAGATATTGAATCTGTATTAGATCAAAATAAGGATACAGGTATTTTATAATTTTCTTAACTATTATTACATTATTATTACATTTATTCAACATCAAATATTAATGATATTATAATATTTACACATATACATTATTTATAGAAACTAGTATTCGAAATGAAAAGGATGCAACTGAAAAATCAAGATCTAATGAACATATTAATAGAGAAACTGGTATTGAAACTGAGTCTGATGAAAAAAAAGAATCAAAAGTTGTAAAAAGACGTAGTTCTCTAGAAAGTGGTGGTGAAGGAGGTACAGGGGACAATAATTGCTTGAGACGTCATAAGTCTTTAGATGGTGATGGACAAAGTAATTTACAAAAATCTGAAAATGAAGATAAGGAAAAAGATAAAAAAGATCCACGATTAGAACGTAGAATTCGAAACAAGGTATTTTTTGCACGTTGTAACTAAATAATTTTATGGAAGGATACTTTATATTTAAAAACAAAACAAGAAACTTATTTAATTATATTTATTATATATTTGATATTATAAAATATAAAGTATATTTTATTATTGTAGGATCGACCTGCCATGGAAATTTATAGACCAGGCATGGGAAAATTTAGTAAGCAGCGATTAGAACGGGAAAAATCAACTAACGATGATCGAGCTTCCCTTTCACAGAGTCCAACTCCAAATACTACAACTTCTGCTGTTTCTAAATCTGCTAAATCTGGAGCAGAAGTTCGTTCTATGACATTTAAACGTAGTGTTAGCCGTGATATTTCATAACATGTACTGAGCTACATTTATTAATATGTACGATCTATATTGTAAACAAATAGCATATATTTTACAAATAGCCAGATCAGGATAATATCATGTTTCAATTCCATGTTCCTTCACATTTCATACTTGTATATTCAATCCCATGATATCAAATGCATAAATAATTTATTTCTTACATCACTTAATATAATTTCTCAGGAATTTTAAGTCATTTAATAATATGGATTTAATATAAGTCATGATAATAGAGGGTTAATTCGTCTCATATGCAAATGTAATTTCGTTTCATTGATAAGTTATATTGTTTACTTCTTCATTTTTTTTACGAATATTATAAAAAGGTACTTGGCATATGCTATATTTACCTTTACATAAATAAATGTTCAATAAAAAAAGAATAAGCTAAAGTTATATCATGTAAAAAAAAAATTTTTACACTAGTTTTTTTCAAGAAATTGAACAAAATGCATATATTGTATGCAAATATATAATAAAATATATCTTTTTTAAATTTCTTACCATCTTTACACTTATTATAAAAACTGAATTTTGCACATTAAACATAAAGCAGAATTAAGAATTAAATTATTTTCCAAAAAATAAAATGAATCTCAATAATTAATAATTATTGATATCTTAATTTAAATATTATTTCATTATACTTATATCTGTGCACGTATAAAAAATTAATGATATAATATCTTTTATCTTTATGATATTTATTAATTTTTTATGTATTATTATTTTTATAAATGTGACAATCGGGTTGAAGCTCGTATTGTCATTTGTCTAGGTGTCCTTACTAATGTTTTGGCTGAATGTTCTACTGTTTTACTGGGTTTATTCCTCTTCGGTAATGGAGACTGTGTAATTGGAGTTGAATTCATAACTTTTCGATTACTTTTTAATCTCGTACTACCTTATAATGGAAATATTAAGAATTAATAGTATTTGATATTATAGTTATATTATTTAAAGCATTCTATTTATTAGAAAACACTTACTTTTACTCGGCGTAACTTTTTGTTCGCGATCTTCATTATCTGATTCCGAACTGGAATCGGAATTACCTTTGTAAATACAAATTTTCTTCCTAGTTTTTCTTGCTGCAATATACATAATATATTTGAATATATTATATAGAATCTTTTAATATAAATATAGTTAAAATATAATTCCTACAAGTGAGAATTCTTTTTGTTACAGGTTGTGGATCTAAATCAGTATCAGAATGATTTTCATCTTCGTCACTATCCTTCTGTGTTCCTGTACGTGATTTTTGTTGTAATAACGTTGTCGGTGGTGGCATTAAAATATTATCATTTGTTTCAATGTTCTCAGACCCCTCTAATAACTCTTTTATTTTTTCCTCTAATTCTAAACATACAGATTTAGTATCAGATTTCTTTTTCGTTTGTTCTATTATACCTTGAAGTGTTTTTAATACTTGTTTATGATGAATTTTCTCTTTTAAAAGAGGTAAACTTTCAATCAAACGTCGTACACCTAAAGTGTAGAAATATATTATACATATAACATTAATTTTTTTAAACTATATTATATCATACTTACTTTTTACACTAAATTGTAAAATTGAAAGGCAATAAGAAAGATCACACCATTGTCTTTCAGTAGTAGCAAGTTTGAATCTCGCACAAATTTTTTCGATTATTGTATCAGTTTGTTTTTTATGTTGTACCAAACTCAAAATATAACTGTAAAATAAAACGAAACAAAAGATAGAGTTAAATTTTCCAGAATATTCACATGTACGTACAGATCATAATACTTACCCAAGAATTTGTTGAAAATGACTTTCACTAAGATTTACTTGTGGATCAGATAATCGTGATAATATGTCAGGAATCACATTATAAAGAGCATAACCCCTTTGTGAAAGTTCTTTGAAAAAATATTTAGTATCTTGTTGAATCTGAATATCTTCATCTATGATACAAAGAGCTAATTCCGACACTTGACCTTTAACGCGCACCATCTCTCTCATTATGAGATTAGATAGTACCCGAACACAAGTACTACGTACGTGTTTATCTTCATCTCGAAGTCTATAAACAAAACGTTATTTATATCTTAACTAACGAGTAGAACAATTTGAAAAATAAATTAATTACAATAAACTTATCATTATAGAATTACCTGCCATATATATGTTTTGTCCATGGTTCTACTTGATTGGGAAATCTAGTTGTAAGATCACTTAGGCCAATAAGAACATTAGCTCTGATTCCTGGATAAGGTGAACGTTCCAATATCGTAACCAATAATTGAAGATATGTTTCACAAAATACAGAACTTACTGTCATCATTTTACACAAAGCTAGTGTAGCTGCAGCTTGTAAATTTTCATTACCATATTTTTCAGGATGTTGACATACATGTGATATAATGGGCCTATAAACAAATAATAATTATATTATTTAGTATTCGTGTTATTATTATAAAACATTGATAGTGGGCATACATACATAAATTTGGTAAGTAATCCATCACCAGTTACTATTTCAGATTCCAATGCAGTATTTATAAATTCAGCATCAGTATCATCTGCTGCACCCTCTAAAGCATCTTCTCCATTATCCTCTTGTAAAGCCTATAAAACATTTGTTGTTATTAAATGAAAAAATCGAAAAAGAATATAAATATCTATAGAAAATAGATATATCAAACCTCTTTAGCACGCACACTTCTATTACAACTACTAATAGATGCTATAGATACATTGCGTTTTGTATTGTCTTTATTTAAATCCTTATTTTTCTTTAGGTCTCGTATATTATTTCTTCGTTTTAATTCCCTGTATATTTCTATATCCAAGAGCACCATTTCTCTTATAGCAATATGTCCAACTATGTGTAATAATTTTGATAATACAATGGAAGATATAACTATTGATTTATCATTTTCAACAGTAAATTGCTCAGTTTTGTAAATATCCAATAAAAAATTCTTTATTAAATGATGAGGTTGGTTAGCTAACTTAAATTATAAAATATATTTGAAAATTAAATATAAATAAAAGAAAAAAAAACGAGAGGATGATTGTGCCAATATTAAAAAAAAAAAAAAACTCACCTTATATACCACATTAATTGCATCAGTAGCAAATGAAATATAGCCATTTTCTTTTAGATTATAAAAATTATCTTTTAAAAGTGTAATAATTTCTTGGAACATGCTGTGATTATTTGGATACCTATATAAAATGAATTTTTATTATAAAAACTTCTATTTTAAATACTATATTTATCAATTAAATACTTTATTTTTTACCTAATAGGGGCAACTTCAATATTTTGATTCTCTTGCTTGATTTTCTGTAAAGTCCTACAGGTATCTCGAGCTAAAAGAAGATCATTTTTTGCTCGTGGTCCTAGTCCAATTTTTACTAATACATCTAAATTTTCAACTATTATTCCACTCTCAGTCTGACCTATCATCATTATTAATATTAAAGCAGCTCTACTCTCTATTGGTGTTGTATCAGGTAATTTCATTGAAAATATTTCCCATAATACCTGTTTATAAACGCCGTAAATAAGCACAAAAAAATTTTTTTTAACAATTTTCTTTCATATGACATACCTGTAATGTTTCTTCACTTATTTCTTTATCATTATACCATAATTTAATTAATTCTTCTAATGATGAACTTTGCCCAGGTTGAAGTTTTTTCACCAAATTAATTAAAGACTTTACACAAATAATAGCTCTTTGTCTAGTTGATTTTTGGGACTCATTGCTATTAAGATATATTTGCTTATATACTGTAGCTATATTTCGGCGTACTGATTGATCATTATGTAGTACTTGAAACAATGCTTTATTCACTGAAGCTGTTGCTCCTGTTACACCAAATTGACTTGCTATGCCAAGTAAAGAACATGCTTCAATAGCATCACTAGATGTTGTAGAAAAAAGTAATGCTTCTACTAGAGGTATAGCATTTTTTAATTTTGTTGCAAATTCTAAAGAATTCTTTAACAGACAATTGTATTAATAAATCTCTCTAATCATTATGTATGCATTAATTATGCAAAAAGTATAATTTTTTACCTCTAAATAATTTATAAGTCGCTTTTGTGCTGTAATTTCTTCTTTTTGCTTTTTTTTCTTTGGTGATATGTTTTCTTTAGTTATTCTATCTTCTGATTCCATAAAAATTTTTAATAGAAAAGTAAATAGACATTCCCTTTTTGCCTCAGAAGAAAGATTTTCTATTTTAGGAGTCTCTTGCAATTTTGTACAAATTATCCATAAATATGATACAGCATCAAAAACTTCTCCATTTAACATTAACTGTCTTATTTTTTCAAATGCAGAGTTTGGATCAATATCATCATTTGTTGTTTCTTTGCCATCTGCAAGATAATATATACAATTCTTAAATTCTGTAACATATAAATAAGAACAATATTTTTCTAATAAGGTATATAGAAATATTTACCCTCCCTGTTTTCATTGTGGCTTTCTATAATTTTCTTGATAGCTTTATTTATATCTGGAAGTAAAGTATTCCAGAGTTCTAATCTTTCACTATCTCCACGTGCACTATTACTGGCAAATAGTGTCTGTAATTCTTTTAATTTTATTTTTTCTCTCTCCACTGATTTAGAAAATTCTATCTCTTCTAACTATAACATAAGAATTAAAAATAAATTTATTCCGTTTTACATATACTATCATCTTATGATCATTTCATTGGCTAATGAAATAACTTATACTATATATCTATATATTACTGACCTTAGCAGCAAAGGGATTACTTTGAAGTAATGTTCTTAGTAATTGTAATGCCTGTTTACGAACATTTGCACTTTTATCTTGCAATCGTGATATACAAGCACTCAATAGTTTCCCTTGTATCGCTAAAGGTATAGCCCCTTCATGACTTAAATTTTGCCAAACATGCAGTACTTTAGATCTTACATATGAATTGCAATCCATTATATGGTCAAATAAGCTATTAAGATATTCGTCTCGTTGTTCTTTTTGTTCTGGAGTAAGATCTTCATTTGTCAATACTGTTGGGACTACTGTGCCTATGATTCCAATGGCACAATTTCTCGTAACGTAATACTATAAATTTTAATTTCAATATTAAATTTTAATTGAATTATTAATAAAACTATAAATTTAATATATTAAAATTTTAAAAATGATATATTAAAAATCGTACTTCATTTTCAAGATATTCCAATATATCACCCATGACTGGTAACATAATATCAGGTTTCAAAGTAGCTATATTTTCCAAGAAAGTAGATATATTGCGACTTTCTGCTTCTGTTGGTTCAGTTTGATCAATTTCTTTTATTACTTGTTTTAAAAGACCATTACATCCACATTCACCAGCCATATGGACAACACCAGTGGCAATATAAGCCGGCAATGTGTCACACAATTTAACTAGCTATCATATTTTTTTATTATTTAAATATCTTATAAATTTTGAAATTAATAAACAAAATTTACATACCTGAACAATTCTTACAACACAAATTATAGCATGATTGTATTTTTTAATAAGAATTCCCAAAATCTACCAAAAAATAAGAATTTTTATAATCACATTTATGTATGTAATAGCATAAAATATGAAAATCGTACCTCAAAAATTGTTTGTCTAGTATGTTTTTGTTTGATATCCTTGCAATGTTCTATTACATTATAACATATTTGTGATAATACTCTGAAAGAATAGAAGTGTTATTAATAACATTTATATGGACATACTATTTTGCAATAATATGTTATCTATTCTGATAGTTTTTCTTAAACTTACGTTACAAATGAATCTTCAACAATTGAAGGTTTCCAAATTTTTTGTAATGGCAATTGAAGCCACCGATATATAAGCTCTAATACTTTCTGTCGTTCATCATTCCATTTATCTTCTTCATCAGATTTTGCATTCTTTTTACGCTAAAAAAAAAGAAGTGACATCAGCATATTACTTATATCATGTATTAACAAATGTATAAATAAATAAAATTTTTACAGGATTTTGTATGTTACTTGAATTTTTACTTATTTGATCATTTATATGACAAATGAATTGCGAAAGTAAATAAGCCAACATTTTATTGATACATAAGAACTTCGGTCTTTCTTTTTCTTCTATTTCTTTCCCTTGATCAAAAATCTTTTCCATATCTGTTACCAATATTTGTATCCCTATGTTAAGAAAATTTATTTAGTATATATTGATATTAATCTTGATTTAAATACAGACCTTTAAAAATTCTTCTAAAAGAAATTAAAGCAACTTGTAATTCTATTTTATTGCCATGGACCAAAACAGCAAAAAATGTATCAAAACAAGTTAAAATAAAACTTGCTCCATCAGTTTGCAAAGTATTTCTAGAAGCTAAAACAATATTTATAACATTCATTAAATTTATCTAAAAACTTGAATAGTTTTTATAAACAATTTATTATAAACAATTACTTACCTTCTAAAGCTTTTGGTATCATACCCAATGAAATAATTTTTTCTACAGAATACTCTCCAGCATGTGATGTTAAAAGTTCATCCTTGTTTAGAGGAATTATGAAATCTTTCATCATTTTTATATTTATTTTATATATTCGTTTGATTATCACAATTATAGAAATAGTTTATAATAAACAGTGAATTGTGTAGATAAAAACTACTAACGACACAAGTTTACCACAGATTGAATTGTAAAGTTCGCTGTTTTTAACTGTCACTTTTCAATTTCACTGCTGACAATACATAAAAAAAAAACATTATTTCACATAATATAAATATATACACGTTTCTATATTTAAATACATTCTATTTATGAAAAGAAATTATTTATATTTAATTATTTAGTATAAAAAATATCGAATTTTTACTATAATTAACTAACTTCCAAAAAATATATTTTTACTAAAATGATGGTCAAACTGAATCACCATTGATTGTATAAAAGAAAACGGCGCGATGTCATTGAAAATAGAAGAAAAGATATTACGTGTAAATAATCAATTATGTTATTTTTCAACAAATGGTAAATATTTAGCAATTGCATTTCAAGCAAATTTAATTGTAAAGAATGTAAAAACATGGAATACTGTTCAATCATTCATTTTCTCAGACATAATCGAGGTTAGTTCCTATATATAAATCGTTAATAATTAGCCTTTTTTTCTTATTTTAAATATATATTTATTTTAGTATATAGAATGGGCTCCGAATAACGAGTATATTTTATGTGCTAATATAAAAAAAGCTCTTGTGCAAGTATATTCGTTAAATTATCCGCAATGGAAATATAAATTGATAGAAGGCAGTGCTGGTTTAGCGAGTATTACTTGGTCATCAAATAATAAGCATCTTCTCACATTATCAGAACTCAATGTATGTCTAATACTTTTTTTAGTTTTTACCTTTTTTGCATTACAACTAATGATCAAGCTTAAAATTGAATATTTAAATGATTATAAATTATTCATATTTTATTATATCTATTTTATATTGTCATGTCTTCTTTGGTTATTTAGATTCAGGTATCTATATGGTCACTAGAAGATAATAGTGTATTACATATTCCAAATTTGAAATCATCAGTATTTAATAAATTAATGTTTAGCCCAAATGGTGATCGATTAGCTGTGATAATAACGGATAATGGGCATGAAACAGTAGACATTTATAAAACCTTTAATTGGAAAATAAGCAGGGTAAGTAAAAAATTATATTTTGAATAAAATTATAAATCTTTATTTTTAAAAGTGTCAATATTATAAATCCTAACAGTATGGTCAGATCCACAGCTTGCCAATTGTAATTCATTATACTGATTATTATCTTGAGGTCTAAAGGCAAGTTTCTTCACAGTTAAGTGATGAGCTTGTGCAGTATTATATATTATATATTTCTTCCACAGACAATCTTCTGTTTTTAATATAAGTTTATAAACTTCAATGTGACCTGCTTCATAGCCTACAGCTAAGATATAATATTCCTCTATTTTTAATGGGGCAAAAGAAAGTGCTGTAACTGATTGATTTTGTACATCTAAACTTGTTAATGGTACAATAGTTTTAACTTCCTTTACAGTTTCATCCCATATACCAATTTTACCATCTCTAGATCCAGTTGCAAAATATAGAGAATCATGTGACCATGCACAACACCAAATTATACGAGAATGAAGATTATCTCGTTTTGAGCTACATGCAACTAGATTGTAAAAATTTTCATTGCATTCGTATAATGACCATCTTCTATCTCTAGACACAGACAACAAATATTTACCATTAGGTGAAAATGAAAGCTGTGTAACAGTCAGCTGATGAAATGATAGTTTTTGAATTTGTGACCATATTTTTGTATCCCATAATATTATAGTAGAATATTCTGGTGAAGTTGATCTACATGCTGTAGCTAACAATACTCCATCATATCTAGCAGCCATAGAAAATATTTCATATCCATGTCCATATAATTTTTGTAATTCTGGCCAAAGTGTATCTTGCATTAACTCTTCCTCTGTTAATGGATTGTAATCTTCATTCTTTAAACAGTTTTCATTTTTTTTAACTTCTGTATCAAATATTGCTTTATTTGTTAATCCAAGTGCTGGTACATTAGCACCTTCAGCTACCATATTTTCGAAGTCATCTGTATTTGCAATCTGTGTCAAATATTTTTTGAAGTTTGATGGTGCAGTAAAAATACGTACTACTTTTTCTTCTGCACCTGAAGCAAACATATAAGGTTTCAATATTGCTAAACATGCCATATTATATCCATGCACTTGTGGGCGACCAATCTCATGCCATAGTTCTGTTAAACCATCTTTATATGGTGCATGAATTCGTGTTGTTTGATCCGTACTGGTAGTGATGAGAAATCTATTACATTAATAAGGATATTTCTGTAATTCATATTATAAAAACTATTAAGATACATTATCTATGATACAAACCTCCCTTTGGGATCCCAACAAAGGTCTACTACTTCTCCAAAATGTCCATTAGGTGCAAATCTTGGAATCCAATCTTCTGCTGAGCTAGAATATTGCCATATATGAAAGGATCCATGATAACTATGTGCCAATATATTTAATCCATCTGGACTAAACTTGCATGTATAAAAGCCCAAAGAATTTCCACCAACTTCACCAACTCTTACAGTTTCATACCATATTCCAGTAGTAGGATCTGGTTCCCATATAATCATTGATTTATCTAAAGAACATGATAATAATTTTATTGAGTTATGATTGATGCCATCTTTTTTTTTCACTGGATACCAATGTACACCATATATCCAGCCTTCATGACCACTAAGAACAGATTCCAAAGTAGTGTTATATTTTATTTCATCAACTTCAAATAAGTGTTTCTTTTGCTCAAGTATTTCCTCACTTGATTTTTCTTCTTTGTATATAGAAATTTTCCATAAACGTATTGTGGCATCTTGCGAGCCAGTTGCTATTAAAATATTTCCTTCTATGTCATTTGTAATATCTATACATCTAATCCAATCTTCATGTCCAAGTAAAATTTGAGCCTTTTCAAAATTTAAATCTGTAGTTTTTGAATTTTGAATATATAATTGAATTGAAGAATCTTCTAAAGCTATCACTAGTAAAGAATAATTACTATATGGTAAATATGATATAAAAGCTTCTATAGGTAATTTTCTTCCAAATGTTAATGTTTGAAAACATATAGCATTATTATGATCATTTCGTAGCCATAATTTTAATTCTCCTGTACTTGAACCAGTACAAATCAATAATTTGTTGAAAGATATATCATTGAATGTATTATCAAGGTATAAATAATTACTGAAAGTAACAATTTCACCCACATTCAGAATAGAAGTACATTTGAAAGAACCATGTATATTACTCCAAATAATTGCAGTACCATCTGATGAACATGATAATATTTCTGTTTCTGGATCTCCATTTCCAAATTTAATCCATTGCACTGTATTAACCCGATTTTTGTGACCATGAAGTGTTTGTAAAACTTTACCAATTTTTGAAAAATCTGGATTATATATTGCCACTGCATTACATGCTGCATAACAAATTAATTTGTTTCTTCCCCAATCAATTGAATGTGGAACACGATTGCAAGCACAAGATATATAGCAAGTTGTCATTTTCTACAATTATTTGAGAAGGAAGGCTAAATATAAAAATAATTTATTAATATTAGTAAATAAAGTGTGAATAAATTTTAATAGAAATAATCGGAGGTTATAGTAGCAATTTAAAAGTCGATAATAGCAATATTATAAATGAATTATTCCCTAGGAATATATGCTAGAGACTTATGAAATTGGTAAGTTTGTTGAAACTACAATGGTTGATTTTTACTTGCGTTCAAATTCAAATGCGTAATAGATTTCCATCTACTTTTTATTATTGTTCTTGTTGTTTTTGTTATAATTGTTTTATTATTATTATTATTATTATTATTATTATTATTATTATCATTATTATTATTATTATTATCATTACATAATTGTATAAATTAGCATTTATTTAATTGATTAAGAGTAAGAATATTAATAAAAAGAAAAAATATTTTTTAGAAACTTATATGTGAACGTTTGAATAGTATCAGTGGCATATCTTGGTCTCCAGACAATGATTTATTGTGTATTTGGTGTTCATTAAGCAATGAATCAAAGTTAATTATATATTCTACTCTTAAGGAAAAAAATATTGGTGTGTTTTCTCCATTAAAAAACAAAAATATTTCTGATGTAGAACATGACAAAGTAAGAGAATTGAAAGGAATTGAGAATGTAAAATGGAGTGCCAGTGGTCAATTACTAGCAGTTATTGGATTTAATGAAGTGGTATATACATATACATATATATATACATACATACATACATACATACAAATAAATTTTATACTGTACTTGATTAAATCCTTGTTAAAAAAATTTTATTCAAAATAAATTTTTGATTTATATAGATAGTAGTTCTTAATCATGTAACATGGGATCCAATTTTACAATTATATTTGGAACCTGTTATTTCTGAAAATAACTACTTAAATAAGGTTTATAAAGAATGTGTCATTCATTCTAAAAATTCTGTTAAACCTTCTATCTTAAATAGCAAACATACATGTAAGTGATTTATATGAAGTATATTATTTTCTTCGAAAAATTTTGAAATTAATAAACATTCTTTTAGTGGAAGAAGAAAGTGGCCGACCATTAAATATCAAAATTGGTAGAATTGATAATAATAATAAATTTTCAATTGCCAAAATTGATATTTTAGAATATAGTTCATGTGGTAGATATTTAGCTATAAAACATCAACTATATCCCAGTACGTTATGGATATGGGATTTAGTTGCTGATTATATTGATTATTTATTACTTCAAAACACTATTACAGGTATAAAGTTCTTGAAACTAATTTACTCAGTGATTAAAATGTTAAATGATTAGTGATATTTTTTATTACATTTATAGCCATAAAATGGAATCCAATACATATTCATTTATTAGTTTTTTGTGAATGTGCATACATATTTGAATGGACACCAGATAAAGCATTATGTATACCTACACCAAACAATATAACAGCTTTAAATGCTCATTGGCATCCTAATGGAAAAACGTTTATACTTTATGGCTATAATAAAGTTGCTGTTTGTCAGATGGAGAATAAATTTTAATAATATACATGTGTGTATCAATAATTCTTTTTGTTATATAATAAACTTTTATAAGATTTGTTAAAGCGTTTATTTTATATAACAGAACACACAATATTACTTATATTAATTTTGAATTGTATTAAACTAACTCAAATTATTCAATTAAATGACACAAACTGGATAAAGATGTAAGAGCTGCAAAATAACATTTCATAATGTAGCTTTACCACGGTGAATTTTATTTTATTTTTTACGATATATATTATAATAATTACTAATAATAAAAAAGTTTATTTTCCTAAGCAAATTAAAATGACATAGTGACGTTCGATGGTCTAGATGAAAATGAAGTTGCTAGAGACTCGTGGAAGATGGCGCCACTTTCGCATTGCCAATCTAGTTATCTTTGGAAATTTCTAGATCATCGATCATGAATATATACATATATATACATCTCTATTTAACTATTTAGTTTGTGTAGTAAACGGTACAGGTGAAAACAAGTAGTTACATTAATGAAAGCTAGTTTTCTAATGTCGCATTGTTAAACAAAAACGCTCTTTATTAGTTTTTTTATTGGTCATACTACACATTTTATCTTTCATAAAATTATATACATACAAAAGTATTATTTTAAAAAGAAGATAAATGTATATGTATAATAAGTTAAGGTGTATAACGCTCCTTAACCTTACTATTGTTAATTTCGCAATATATCAATATATTTAATTCGCATTTTAACATCAAAATTAACAACAAAATTGTGAAATATTTGTAAAAAATTAAACAAATTTTTATTTTTATTAATAAATATATGTTTTTTAGTATTTTTATATTATACGATTATTTATTACGTTTTGCAAAAATATTAAGAGATCATGTCTGCTAATAGTCCTCATACAGAAAAAGAATTAGATTTAAGTAATGCAGGACGAGGTGTATGGCTTGTTAAAGTACCAAAATACATTGCTAACAAATGGGAAAAGGCACCCGGAAATATAGAGGTCGGAAAATTAAAAATAACTAAGTAAGGTTATACCAGTTAATTGATACAAAATATATTACGTTTTTTTTTTAATTATTAAATAGCTACCTTATATTTTATATATTAGAAATCCTGGTCAAAAAGCAGAAGTATCTCTTAGACTATCAGAAGCTGTTTTAGCTTTAAAAGAACCAGGGGAAGAAGATATTCCAAAACAGCATAGACTTGATGTTACTACAGTAACTCGACAAATGTTAGGAGTCTTTTCTCATGTTACACGTAAGTACTTAAAATATGATATTATTTTACAAGATAGTTTTTATATATTATTAGTAGAATAATTTTGGCTAAGAAATTTTTGTATAACTTATTTTATTTATGATATAGCATCAGTTACATCTGATAGTATTGTTCCTGAAAGTGAAAAACTATATATGGAAGGAAGAATAGTGCAAAAATTAGAATGTCGTCCATATGGTAGGTTTTATTTATAGAAAATATTTTGTGCAAAGATAAATGTATGTTATATTAGTATTACTTCAACATTATTTATTTATTTTTATTATTTTTTAGCGGATAATTGTTATATGAAATTAAAATTAGAAAGCATAAAAAAAGCATCTGTACCACAAAGACAAGTTCAACAATTAGACAGGGTAGTGCAAAATTTCAAACCTGTATCTGATCATAAACATAATGTAAGTATTCTTTATTTATTTATAATAATATGCAATATCATAAAAATATGATATATTTTATAGATTCAGTATGCTGAAAAGAAGAAAGCAGAAGGAAAGAAAATGAGAGATAATAAAGATGCAGTCTTAGATATGCTCTTTGCAGCATTTGAAAAACATCAGTATTACAATATCAGAGATCTTGTAAAAATTACACGACAACCAATTGTAAATTATAAAGCCAATCGATAAATCTAAAAATCTAAATTATTATAATATAATTATTATTATATACTAATATTATTATTATATATAAATTTTAGGTATATTTAAAAGAAATTCTTAATGAGGTATGTAACTACAACTTGAAAAATCCACATCGAAATATGTGGGAACTAAAACCGGAATATCGACATTATAAGGAAGAAGAAGAGAAATCTGCAGAAAATGATTCTAAAAAAACTAATGAATCTGATGATGATTAAGATAGTATCTGTGTATATAAATAACCTTATTTTTAAAAGAGTATATTGCTAGGACCCCAAATAAAAAAGTATTTATTTTTCTAAATAAATGATAACATTACTGAAGACTGATAAATTAAGATTCAATTATCCTTTGTGTTTGGTTTGCATTTTTAATACAAATTACAATTGACGCGTACTTTATAAAATTACGAATTGTTACTTTTATGTCACATTTCGTGACGACAAAATGCAAGCAGTATATTATATTGCATTATAAAACAAATTGTAAATAAAATTTCATTATAATATTACTAATTTCTAAGAGTTTTACGAAAATTAATATAAAACATAATGAAGACATTTTAATGAGATAATATAATTGCAAGGGAAATATTCTTACATTATGTTTTTATGATTGATACAAATTACACTTTATGGTTTCTTATCTGAATAAACTTTTCAATCATATATGATCTTGAGTCCCTAGTTTTTCACTATAAATAACTTCGATAAGCTAAGACAATTTTATTTAGATATCTCAACTCAATGCAACTTCGGGAGAGTGCAATATAGATAGTCAAAAATGTGTTCATATCTTTTGTGATGATTTATAATTTATTAATATTTATGTTAATTAACATTTGATCAAATTTAATATATTATATGATACAAAATAGATCTTGTAAACAATTGTGAAGATAAATATGTCAACTTAACCTCTTAAATTTTTAACGTAATTAATCAACGGAGTACAAAACAGACGTAAGATTTAATAATCTTTTATAAATTTATAATTCATATTAAATTAAATGATTTCATTAAATATAATGATTTACCTTCAAAAATATAAGGTGATATAGATATCTGATGCGTTATTACATCTCATACTTATGTTTTGTTTGATATTGTTGATAATGTTATTTTATTTAGAATTATGTTCAAATTGATAATGAATTTAATTATTTAAATTTAACTTAATTAATATAAAGATATAATTTCTTTGTTATTCACATAGTAACATGTAATCTAATTATATATTTTATAATTTTTTTTTAACAGTTAAACAATATAATTAATATATTTTCTTGAATTAAACTTGATATATCTAACATTTTATATCTTTTTAGGAAATCAAATACTTTTTTAAGAAATATTTATATATTATTTCTTGATGGATCGGCTCAGGAAAATATTTGCCAAAAAGTATAATTTAAATTAATAATATAAAGATATAATTTTAATCAGTAAAATTTACCTTTTTTCATCAAAAAATTCTATTCACTTTTTAGGCAGTCTGCTTATATTAATGATGACTTAGAAACATTTAAAGAAAAAGGAGAACGATGGAAAAGTATATATATAATTTATTTTACTATGTTTCTTATGTCTCTTGGATTCAGCATAGTTTTAACTGGAGTTTGGCCATATTTAGATAAGGTATAATTTAAAATAACAAACATTAAAAAAGTATAGAATTATATTGATTACTTTATATTTCTATTTCAGTTAGATCGCACAGCAGGGAAAGAATATATGGGTTATGTAGTAGCAGCTAATCCTTTAGGTCAAATGCTATTTTCTCCATTAGTTGGTTGGTGGGGCAACAAAAGAGGGTCTGTAAGACTGCCCCTTTTAATTACATTACTCCTTTTTATCTGTGCATCAGCAATGTATAGCATCCTAGAAATTCTACCAGGTGATAGAAAGGCTCTTATGGCTAGTGCCAGATTCCTCGTTGGAGTTAGTTCTGGTTAATGAATTTTCAATTATTTATCTATCAATTATCTATTCTACATCTATTAATACAGTTGAATAAAAAAAAAAAAATGAACAATGAAAGTATAGGATTAATATTTTAAATGTGTTTGTATGTACTACTTTCATTATTCTAATAAAAGTTGTTGTAATTAGTACAAACATTAACAGATTTAACCAATTTTATTTTATATTATTTCCAGCAAATGTTGCAGTGGCTAGATCATATTTATCTGCAGCTACGAAACTTTCAGAAAGGACTCAGGCAGTTTCTATGATTACTCTTGCACAGGTAAAATTCTTGTACGTCATATATACAAAATAATTCTCTTTATTAAAGTATCATAATATTTATGTAATAAAAAATTGATATGAATTAAAATTTTAGGTTTTAGGATTTGTAGTAGGACCTGGTTTACAAGCTGCTGTTACTCCACTTGGTGATAAAACTATATATTTTTTAAGTCTACCATTTAATATGTATACAATGACTGGTTGGATAAATGTTATAATGGGAATTATTAATTTCATTTTATTTTTACCATGGAGTTTTAAAGAGCATACAATTGCTATAAGAGAAGCTATGCGTAATGGTGGGAAAGCTACTGGTAAGAAATTATTTCCTTTTTTATAGTATTACATATTTTCTTATTCTTATCTGTCTGTTTAACATAATTAACTTTTATTACTGAATATCATTTTAAATTACAGAAAAAGAAGCATGGAAGGCAATAAAATCTGATTATTTAGCAGCTTGGACATTAATCTGTGCTTTTTTTGTTTTGGTTTTTAATTTCGTTCTTCTAGAAACGTAAGAAAATAGTATTTGTAATCTTCAAAGATATATATTTAAATGTTATATATAATGATCCTTTGGTTTACTATTCAATTTTATTTATACTATTCAGATTGGGTACTCCTCTTACAATGGATCAATTTGGTTGGTCAAAAACTGAATCTTTATATTATTTGGGATTGTTAATGAGTATTGGTGGTGTGATAGCATGTATTACGTTTGTAATGATTGGACCTATTTGTAAAAGGTAAATTCTTTTTATAATATAAAAAAACACAGTAAATAATATTTTCCTTATTTTATATTTTTGTGTAATAAAAGTATATTTTTAGCAATATACGTAAATTTTATTTCTAATTCAAACTATTTTTCTTTTTTTTTTTTTTTAGATTTGCTGAAAGAAAAGTAATGGTATGGGGTGGCTTCCTATTTATGTTTATTGGACGACTATTTTGTATACCATGGGGGCCTGATCCTCCAAAGATTGCTGATCTTGGATGTAACTTTTGATCAAATATATCAATCATTATTATAATTATTTTAAAGTTATATTTTATATAATTTTGAAAATGTATTTTAATTTTTTTTTTATATATTTTGTAGCTTTCAACAATATAACTGCAAATGAGAATGGTTCAGAAATATTAGGATGTCAAAGTACTCAAGAATGGTGCAAATATACTCCACAATTAACTGTAATACAATTTATTATTGGATATAGTTTCACTAGTGTAGGATATCCCATAGGAGTTACCTTAATACAAACTATATTTAGTAAAGTTCTTGGGCCACGACCACAAGGTGTCTGGATGGGATTAATGACAGGTGCTGGATGTGCTTCCAGAGTTTTGGGACCAGTTTTTGTTAGCATGATTTATACGCGCTTTGGAACATATCATACTTTTGGTGTTACAGGAGTAATGTTATTAGCTTCCATGGTATGGTTACAAATAGTGAATAGACGTTTAGTACCACCGACAATAATTAAGAGAAATAATATAGGAGAAGAACAAAAACAAGATACTGCAATACCTTTAGTTCGAACTAAATCTCATATTGAGGAAATAAATGAAACTCATAAATCTGATACTAAAATAAATTATGATAAAAAGTAAACATTATTATGATAAAACTGGAATTTGATTTGTGATATCATCTAGATATCTACATTTAAATAATATTCACTTCAATCATACCTTTTCATATAAAGAATTAGAAAACAATTGAAATTAAAAGCTTTAATAACATCAACAAATATTTTACTTGCACTCTATTATGAGCATAAGTTCAAACAAACATCATAGATTATACATACAAATATGATATTATGATATAAGAAACAATATATTTTGATGCCTATTTACATTTTTTTATTATACAATACAATTTTTAGAAAAAAGTATATATAATAAATGAAAGAAAGACTATCTGTATATAATCATAGGAATAATTTTGCAAATTTTATTAATCGTACCAACTAAACTATTAGAATACAGAAATAACATAATTTTTTCTCTTAACTATAGAAATATTAAACCGAGTATTATTTGAAAAATTATTAAATCATATACCATTTATTTGTAACAATAACATTTACATTTTACAGTTATTAAAACATAGTTTTGAGCTATATTCACCTGTATTGAAAAAATGAAGAAAATAACATTCGTGTAAATTACAAAATTATAATTCATTTAATATTCTGTCAACAGGATTATGTTACTATTATTATAATAAGTAAAATTGGTGAATATATTAATAATTACAAATAATTATCTTGCCAACAAGTGAAATTCTAATGTACTTACATTAAGTCTAATGTGATAGTTGAATATATGACTAAAGATGTGTATTTTGATCATAGTTGAGTAAAAGCAAAAAAATATATATATATAACCATATATATAAATTATAAAAAGTAATATTATTTTAAATAATAATATATCACTTGAAAAAACTATTTGTAATGGCAATACAATTTATATAAAATAATCTGTTATATATAAAAAAAAAATTTTTCTTCATATTGAAATATATTGTTTATATGAAACGTATTGTTATTATGAGATAATATTGTGCGTATAAATTTTTATTGTGGAAAAAATAATTTTTACATGAATAATAATATTTTTACAAAAATTGGTTTATATTAAAATTATTTTTTTTTTATTGCAAAAAGGAGATTGGACCAAGGATATTCTCAAGGATTCCCACGAATTGCATACAATAAATATTTTTTTGTACTAAAAGAAAGCTAAGATAATAGCAGTAGGATAATTGTTTAAATTATTATAAAGCTATGTTTCTTAATAAGAGAGAATTGTTTATTTATTGGACAGATTAGATAGGACACCCGTGTGAACGAACGTGGTTGTAAAATCACGACTAGTGGCACCCTTTTGAATTTTTGAGATGGTTTTATTTTTATATATAAACTATTCTCGAAGAAATACGAAAAAATTTATTGACATGATTTTTTTTAAAGAAAATAAAATTTTTTCAAAAATTCTAGAAGTCACGTCCTCACTTAAATTTTCATTTTTTAAATGAGACATTATTCATTAAAATCGGTCAAGAATTATGCCTGCACTTATTGTTAAACCATTATGAAATTAGGCGTGATGAATAGCCTTAAATAAAAGATGGTTAAAAAAAAAAAGCATAAATCCTATTTTTTTATTGTGTGCAATAGTATTTTACGAATGCAACGTATCAATTGCAAAAAGTATATTTTTGTCACATTTTATTACATTTGAAGACTTCTTTCAAATTTAAAAAATTTATAAATCAATATACATTTAATTTAAACTTAATTCATAATTTTTTAATCGACCAATTATATAATTTAATTATATAATTTAAAAAATATTATTTCTTTACAATATAATAAACTAGACATAAAAGTATCGGTAAAAAATCGTAAAACATTTTGATATAAATGGCTTCTTGTTTCGATAAAATCAAATTTTACGATAAGATACGATAATAAATCTCAGATTTCTAATGTCTAATCCATATTTATAAAGTAAAAAATCAAAGCACACATGCATCTTATAAATAAAATTTACAACTATAATTAATCTTTCTTCTTTGGTTTTTTGGGATTACGTGATCGAGACTTAGCTTTACAAAGAGGACAAATTGGTGCATTTCTATGGATTTGTTGATGGCATGAAAGGCATGATTTCATTGGTGGTGGCTGTTGCCTAAAATAAAATTATAAAAAATACATTTATATTTTAATGGAAATTTACTTAACTATATGTATATGTAAATATAAAAATATATTATAGATTAAATTGGAGATATACCAGTGGTACCTGAATGTTGGAGCAGGTGGACCAGGAGCAGGGGGCAATGGTCTAGGCTCTGGCTTACTAGGTCCTTGAAGAGGTTGAGGAGCAAGAAAAGAAGCTGAACCACCTGGATGTCCAGGATGATGTAAACTATGTGGAGGTAATAAGTCTTCTCCACGAACTTCTACTCTCCATTCTGCTTTTTGCATTGGTCTTTCAAAGTAACTGCAAATAAACCGTCTACACGATAAAAAAATAAATTTACCTAAATTAATTTTTTAACCTAACTATTTTGAGATTAATTAATTCTATATCATATATCAATTATGATTCTTATCTTTCATAAATAATAAAACTACTTACTCAGGAGAAATAAGATCTGATTCTGTTTCATACAATTCAGGTAATCTTTCCAAACCTAGTACTTCTCTACGCATTCTATCAATATCATGTTTCAATGGTTGATAATTACTATTATGTATAAGTTTGGCAGTTTCCCGTGATCTATTCCTTGCTTTTTCTGCTTGATGTATTACAGATTCCATCTGTAATAATATAATATATGCAATTATATTTATAATGATTTATATCCTATATTTATTTTTTTCACAGATATTAAAAATTTTTATAATTGTTTTTACCACATTGATATCTGCATGTATTTGACGTAATTCTTCAACATGTGCCATTTTTTCTTGCATAAGTAAATCCATTTCTTGTTTATATTCTAATAAACATTTTTCTTCTTGTTCAGTTTGTTCTACCTCTTGCAATATTCTTTGTTTCAGTTTTTCTAATTGTACAGTTTTAGCTCTAAAAGTATTGATAATAATTATCTTTATATAAATCACAAATAATAAAGAAATTAATAAAAACTTTTTATTAGCATTAATACTCTTATTTATTTCTTTGTTTGATTGTTATATGACTAAAAAAATATGAAAAATATAAATATGTAGAAGTTCAAACCTGATTTCTTTTAGAGCCTCCAATTTTGCAAAAATAACTGTAGTCTCAGTAGCTGACATTGTACAATTGAACCAGGAATCTTTATTTATTATGGGCGTTCACGGATTTACACTAATGCCTCCTTGTCACAAATAATATATATAAGAGCAGATTATAAAAAACTGATTCAGAACACACAATAGTACTTTTATTGTATAATAAATTATATTCATTCATGTAAAAACTATATGTTAAATGCAATCTAACATAATTATTACAGCATATACATAGAACAATATACAAATTAAAAAGAATTCTCTCAAGCAAAGATCGGTTTCATGTTGTTTATAGCTTATTACAGTTTACTAGTGATTTAAACGTTCAGATGGCACTGTAGTACAAAATAACGCTTATTATACTCAAATTATTCAAAAAAAGAAGGACCAATCAAGTATATGTATTTCTAAATATTGAACGAAAGGATTGGTTGTTCCTTTATCGTAACTTTATGAAGATTATAAAATAATAAAAAAATTTTATATAAATGCAAGTATAGTTAATTTAAATATAAATGAAAAACTAAATATTATCGATCTAATATATTGAATAATTTAATAAACATTTTCTTGCATAGCTCTTAACATTTTTTATATTTAATTTTCCATTATCACAATGATGAGGTGTTAAAATTTTGTCCATATTTGTAATATTATGTTATATATATACATATATATACATATATATTTATTTATCTATTTTTTTTTATACTATAATTATTTATATAAATTATTTTATTACTAACGATTGCATTTACAGAAAGTACATTAAATGTACTTAATTCTATGTACTTTCAACCCTTTCAACTAATATTTTTGGTTCATAAAGAATCGACTCTGACATATATAGTAGCAAAATTGTTTCGTGTATTATATGTTAAAATTGCAAAGTGACATTAAATTTCAGAAGTTGTGAAGTATATAGTTGCTTCTCAGTACTTGATGATAGTTGGTTGGAAACCATATATACATAGAGTACTATTAAAACAAAATCCTTGATAACGAAAGAAAATTATTTGTAAAAAATGGTTGTAACTGAAAAAGTTAAGTTGCCTGATGAATCTGAGTTAACTGTTCAAGAAATAAATCTTACTTATCCTATATTACAAGCTGCTTCTTTTTATGTAGGAAAGAAGTGTGAGTGGCAAAGTAATGTAAGTGATTTTTTATTATTTACATATACTTAAAATATGTTAGAAGTTATGTAACATGCGTACTGTTTATTAAATAACCTCTCCAAATATATTTGCCTTTAAAAAAGTGAACATACAAAAAAAAATATCCAAAATAAACAAAATTTTTATGTATTAAAATTTGAAAAATGTTTTAAAACATCATTCTTATCAAAAATTATTCTTGTTATAGGAATTTATGTTATGTAGGGAAGAAGAAAAAGATGCACGACGTTGTATAAATGAAGGGAAAGCTTTAACAGCTTGTGCTTTAGATTTTTTTAAGCAACTAAAAAAACATTGCAGAGAAGATTTCGAACAGTATGTGCGTTGTATAGAAAGATCATCAGGAACCATGGAACTCAGCAAGTAAGATCATTTCTAAATTATAAATATAAAGCATAATTTAAAATAAATATTGTATCATAGATGTCGAAAAACTCAAGCAGTTGTGGATAAGTGTGTGTTGGATAAACTCAATATTGAACGACCTGCTTTTGGATACTTTTGTGAAGCTAAAATACATGATTCTTCAAGGCCACGGCCTAAAGAAGAAGTTCCTGAATTCCCAGATGCACTGCCACCATTGCCAAAGGAAAAACCTGAAGTTCCTGGCAAATATGGTAGCCGATACCTCTTTTCCTAAATTGCTTATTTAATGATGTTAGCATATTAGAAGTTGTGTAAAACTTATTTAACATTATATGACAACATTATAATAATATTTAATTGTTGTCTATATGTTCTATTAATATATAAAAATTTTAACGGACAAATAAATTTCATTCAAGAAAAATGTAAAATTCATTCAGTATATGAAACAAATGAACTTCAGTATATTAAAAAAAAAGCTGATTCTTCAAATATGTGGAAAAGTAAATTTCAACTATAAAAATAAAGGCAATAATTAACAAGAATTATTTTACATATTATACTTTACATTATGAAAAAAAAGTTAAAAAATTCTTGATAGATTAATATCAATAATAACAATTTTAGTCAACTTAAATAATATTACTTAAACAGTATTACTTCTTAGTATCTTATCTTTTGATCTTCTAAGTAATATAAGCAATTGTCATAAGAGATATATATTAAAGGGAACACCACCTGTACTTTATTGTAAATGAAAAAAAATTCTGTTGATCTGTACACACGGCAAAATGCATAAAATTTGTTGCCGATAAAAAAAGTACGCACGGAATTGATATTTAAGATACAATACATTTGTATTTACAGTGTACATATAGTTATAGTCAATTAATTTATATATGTACATATAAACGGTGGGTATGACGTTTGAGGCACTCAGCATTTCTCTCTAAATTCAACTAGTTCATCATAAAGCATCATGAAAGTAACAGTTTCAGACTTCATAAGAGAAACGATGTGCACACATTGGAAGCTCTGCTCTTGCTGTTTATTTAATAAGTATTTGGTATTATAGACTTAATCCCTTGTGACTCATATGTTCATTCAGTCTATCAATGACAAGGAGATGATAGATCCTTATGATATTTGCAGAATCTACAAATCATAATGATATATTATGTGTTAGCTCCATGTAATATCATAACCACTCCAATTTGTAGCTGGTGCCAAATGAACTCTTCTACCATTGTAGAAGAATGTAACAACACCTCGATATCCTGTTCTTGGTACACCACTCTGAAATATTGATAATAATTTCAAATTTTAATCAGTAATTCGTAATTAAATTTTAATATAATTCGGTAATAATTCATCATATAGCTTTTATTACCTTAAAATCATCCATTAAACCAAGCATTTTTGCAGTATTTTTATATGACAAACGTGTATAATATAGTATTCTAACAGGACCTGGTATAATTATATGTCCACTTTTTAATTCAGAGTAAGTAATTACTGTAGAATGGTATACTTCATTCATAAAAGATACATCATAATTATCCTGAAAAATACAAGAATTTTATCAAATTTAAAAAAAATAATTTTAAAAATTATGTTTTTACATACAAAATAAATTAAAAAAAGAAAAAAATAAGAGAAACATATACATTATTTATCTAAAGGACATAAAAGTCCTTTTATAATAAATTATTTCTTACTTTTAGCAAGTAGGTTAAATTCATCTTGGTAAAAGGCACAGATTTTTCGTTCAGCTTGATAAATTTCAAATGTTTTTCAAAGAATAATCCACTATATAAAAGAAAAAAAACAATAAAATTAAAACATTTGGACATATTAATACATATAACATTATAGAATAATAACTACTAAACATACTTGCTAACTCCAATTTTTCCAAAAGTTCTTGTCCTTGATATTTCTGGTCGAATACAGGCTCTATTTTTTCGCTGTTCTGGTTGTCTTATCCAGTCATCCCAATACCTATAATATAAATAAAATGTACTTTACAAAAATAGTGCTGGAATTTATATTTATAAAGATACATCTAATCTAATGGAATACTTTTTCTAATTTTTTATTTGTACATTATATATTCAGAAAAAAAACTGTTATTTTCTATTTGTATAGAAACCAAACAATTTGAAAGAAAAAGTTTATCAATAATAATCACTACCAATAAACACATTTTGCTTACGATTTGGGCCATTTAGGTGCAAGCTCTTGCCATAACTGGCGTGTCAACATCCAGCCTAAACCAGGAAAAAAATCTGTCCTATATAGTAAGTGTGGTGCATGCTCATCCACCAGACCAGATTTACCATTATCGTTCCATGCCGAAACACACCACAAGGAACGATCAGACACTAGTAGAGGATAAGTACCCAAAAAGTACTCAAAAAAATCAGGAGCTATGTCCAAATCGTCTAAACATATGTTTATAAAAATTAAAACACCACATATTTTCTCTTTATGCATAGAAATATTGACTAACTACCTTCAACTACAATTGCTGTTTCATATCCAAGCTCAAAAAATACTTGATTTAATGCCCATCCATAATGACGTGCAATTTTAAAGTATCCTTTAAACTTTTTTTCTTTAGGTGGAATGTCTATGTCTGATTGGTCAGGTTGCTGAAATAAATCATATGGCAACTATATAATATCTCCATAATAATAAAATATTTTTGAACAAATTATAGAACAGTACCCGAATGTGCAGTATTTTATCTCCATATTTAGAAATAACTTCTGCAGTTTGCTGATGTTCACAATCTTGTGACACAACAATTGGAAACTGCACTGCACTAGGTCTTAAGTTTATTAATTGATCTAAGCATCTCTGAACAGTGATGCGATTGCATGAAAAGACTAATACAGCTATTATTGGATCTCCATTTGGTAAAGATTTTTTTGACTTCATTATTCCCTCTGCCTGTAAAAGAATTAAATGAAGTAAATGTAGGAAACGAAATGTAATAGAATATACTAATGTTAGACATATACTTAAATAAATACAAGAAGGTCAAGTATTATTTAAGAAACAAATTAAACTATTAATTACAATGAGATGTAAAGATAAAGTTCTATTACAACAAGTTATACAATGACCTTTGTAGTTTGTTGAAAATCCTTAAAATCTGTCCATTTCTCTTTATAATCATTCTTTTCAAGCAATTGTTGTTTAATATTGCTTTCATGTTGTTCATTATTCTTTGGAGTCGCTATTGTTGTACGAGTAATAGTCAATTTCTCTATTAATTCTAAAAAAAGAAAAAAGAAATTATATCTAAATTTAACATGAAGAAAGTAAACATTTAATTTAATTTAAATGTAGTTATGTTTCTTTATATACTTACTTTTACTATGTTTATTTTCCTCAATATGTTGAAAAAATTCTTGGTTTACTGCAATTTGTTGCTTTACTCTTTCTTCCAATCTGCTAATTTGGTTTGAAAGTTTATTTTGCTATCGATAAATAATATTATTATTAATTCCATATATATATATTATATATTTTTATTTTTAATTATTGTCATTTTTTTATAAATAAATTAAAGATTTGAAATCCTTCCAAAATAATCTATTATTGATAATTTTTATCAAATTAATTACATAGATAAAATCTATATTCATTATTCTATATAATGATAATTCTATATATTATATTTAAAAAATTACTCATTATTTTAAAATGCATGAATGATTAAATTATAACAAATAATAAATTAATTACCTTTTCTTGATCCTTGCCTGATGGTTGATCAAGAAATAAAAAGTATGTAATCACACCCCATAAGACAAGAGATCCAAAAATAATACCAACTGACCTGTTCCGCATGGCAGAACCAGAAATGTCACCTCAACTGTAACAAGTATTTAACATACATTACATTAAAAAGTAATAAAAATAAGTAACAAACATTTGTTTAATATTATTTTTATTAACACTATTATAACTTCAATGTATACCCAACTATATATGTTATTTCTATATTTTTATATATTTCATTTAACATTTACCAATAGGATAATTAAAAAACAAACATAAAAAATATATTAAACACAATTATAGGTTACTTACCATTCTTTTACCGAAGGACTTTTCTACGATCTCTTAAGTAATCATGTATTAGTTGGATTGAACAAATGCAATCATATTTAGTATAGTGCATTGATAAGATTTTAAATTTAATTTTCTTATTTTATATAGTTTTGACAAATCAGGAGTCAACGTATAAAATAAACTGGACACGGCTGTCAACGTAATGTCACGCGTACCGATATCTTACACGCAATACAAAAAAATATTTAGTGCGATTCTCGATCGATTGTATTAAAATCGATATTGTCACTTCGAGTTCAAAATGTTTATCTATTGATATATCGACTTCGTACTCGATTTTTCAAATGCCTGAAGTTTCCATGTGTTCATACGTGTTAATTTAGATCTATCTTTCTAAATATTTCTTAGTATGTTGTATGTAAAATGTTTATATAAAATAATGTGAAGTACAATTTTCATTTGAAAACTTACAAATTAATTGTACAAAATAATATATTTAATGAGTTAATAGTGGTTAGTAACTATCCTGACATCGAGATTTTATTTGTAACATACAATTTTTAATTTTTTGTTATAATTAGATTAATTAATAAGAAATCATAGAAACATAAACTTTAAATCACGATATCTTCCATGAAATAATATTATTTCCTCATTAAAATGATTTCAAAATTGTTATGTACCGATGTTCTTGCTATACATTCTATAGATGATTATATATTTGTAGGTTAGTGAACATTAAAAATTATTTTTTAAACAATTTGTTTTGTTTTTTATAAATTGTTCTTATATTTTACTTGATATAATTTTATAGGTATAGGATGTATTCTTCATATTTTTAAAAAATATGAAATTTATGAATTAGAGTACAAGCTGAATTTTAATTCACATAATATACATGGTATTCTAAAAGCATCTAATAATTATTTAATTGTATTTGGAGCTAAATGTTTGTGTATTTATGATATTGATAAAACAAAAGATACACTATTGTAAGTATTTATATATTGTATTTTTTATATATAAGATCTTCTAATTTCTACTTTTCAGATTGAAACAAACTTTTGATACAATTTGGTTTAATGATTGGATAATAGCTGTTAAATGTTTGAATATTGATACACAGATATTTTTAATCATTTTATTTGCACATAATAATGTATATATATATGATATTTCTAACAAAAAGTACCAATATATATGGTGTGAGGAAAAATGTATACTGTATCCTTAATGTTATATATTAAATAATATCATAAAAAAAGCAATACAAAATTAAATAGTATTAAAAAGCAATATTAAACTTTTTTCTTAATCTAAGCACAGCTATGGTGGATCTATATCAGGTGAAACAGTTCAGGATTTAGTAGTATTTAGTGGAACTGTATTTCAGGAGATATTAATATGGAAATTAAACTATGGAACTGCTCATGATAAAAATATGAAAGTACTACACCGTTTAATTGGACACAAAGTTAGTATATAAATATTAATTTTCATATAATTTTATGGTATGAAATATATCAATATTTATATATTTATAATAATAGTCAATATTTATTTTAATAATAATCTTTAGTAAATTTATATTACAGGGGGTAATTTTTTCTGTTATTTATGATCCAAGTGCATATTTTATCTGTTCTACATCTGATGATAGAACGGTTAGATTATGGAAAGTTGTGGACAACAATTCATATTCCAATATAGATATGTCTTTGACTTGTAAAAATTATATTGATTGGGAAAAAGCTGAAGTTAAATTAGTAAAAACAATGTTCGGGCATGCTGCTAGAGTTTGGAGAGCAATAATTAGAAATGGTGTTCTTTTTACTATAGGTGAGGTAGGTGCATTCTTTCAAATGATGTCACATATAATGATAAATAAAAACATTAATATTATTATTTTATGTTTTAGGATTCGTTAATATGTATTTGGTCATTAAATGGTACATTACTTAATAAACTATTTGCACATCATGGAGCACCAATATGGAGTATTGATATTTCAGAAGATAATAAGACCATATTTACTGGTGGTGCTGATGGCGCAGTACATATATGGCCATTTATAAGTGCTCCAAGCAATAATTTGCAGATAATATCATTATTTAAAACAGATCATGTTCCTAAATATATATCTTATTTAAACAGCGGGACATTATTAATTTTTCATGAAGGAGGCATGCTGACATGCTATGACAATGCACTTGTTCTTAGAGAATCTTTGTATTTAGAAAGATATAGTACTTATTGCATAATGCAAATTTCATCATGTAGACGTTATATTAGCTTTGCATCAAGGGATGGATATATAACAATATACACAGGTATGTATGTGTATGTATATTTGTGTAATAATAATATAAATTAAATTTTATTATTATTCATATATAATTATACTTTTATATTTTTATTATTGTAGAAATAAACAATGAAAACAAAAAATACCTGCATCAGATATTAGAGGAAAAAGTAATGGAATCAAAAATATTTTCTTTACAATGGTTAAAAGATGATACAATGCTAGTTTGTGGAAAAAATGGTTATTTACGAATACTTGCAATTACACTTGATAGTATGTATACTAAGTAGATATTCATGTTTATATAAAAGCTCTTATAGTTTATCTTATAATACAATTTTTTTAAACAGATGAACTATATACTCATAGTGAATATATATTACCTCCAACTCGAGAATGTTGGATAACAGCTGCTATAATTTATGAAAATTTACTTATATGTGGAGATAGAGCTGGAAGTCTTCATGTTTTTGAAATGCACAATCAGTTTTTAAACAAAATAAATTTAGACAGAAATATTGGAAAGCCAATACAAACTATTTATAAAGTTCATGGAAAAATAGGTATTCAATTGTGTGCTGTTATAAAAAATAAATTGATAACAGGAGGACGTAATGGCATAATAAGATTTTATGATATTTGTCATGAAAAGAAAAGTTTTTTACGTACTTTGTATTGCATAAAAATGCCAATGGATTGGATTAGTAATATATTAGACATTGGCAATGATATTCTCATAACTGGATTCAAAGAAGTATATAATCTTTATTATACACACATATATATTTTTTGATGAATCATAAAATAGTAATCAATAATTATAGCAAATATATCCAAATGTTACTCTTTCTCTATCTTTTTTGATAAACTTGTTCTTCTATTGCCTCATATCATCTAGTTAATCTCTATTTCTCTATTTTATGACTCACATTACATAAAATATATACAATAAATTAAAATATATAAGAAATATATACAATAAATTAATAAAACTTTTTATAGGTTGAATTTATTATATATAGTTTACATCACCAAAGAATAGCTTTAAAAAATTCTTGTGGAGGTGGACATAGATCTTGGGATTGCATGGTATTACATGAAAATATTAAATTTGCATATATTAGAAATAAGCAAATTTATTTATCCAGTCATCAACTGAATTCTCTGTTTTTATCTACACCTACTATATTGGTATGGATTAAAAATATAGTATAAAAAATGTATACATAATTTATAATACTTTTACATATTTTAGAGTGGCTCTCATGTTAAAGAAATTTATAATGTACAACCTATAATGAATCTGACTGATCATACGATTTATGTATCTGGAGGTGAAGACTGCAAACTTCGTCTTACATATATTTATAAATCAGAATTAAAAAGAAAAAACTATACATTCCAAACACTAAGCATTATGGATGGACATATTTCAAGTATAAAGTCAATAGCTACTATAAATTTAGAAAGCACAAAATTGAACGGCACATATTTAATTTTCTCATGTGGTGGAAGAGCTCAAATAAAATGTTGGCAAATGGATATAAGATGGGATAAAGATTTATTATCCAATGAAAATGTTTCTTGCGTTGATCTGAATACTCATATGCTATTTGGGGAAGATCAAAATCGTAGAAAATATTGGCAAAAAACAAAGCAATCTTACGCGATTGAACCTGAAACTCGTTATATGGATATTAAGACTTATTATCCTTCTTATAATCCAACTTATATATTTCTACTTATAGCCTGTGCTGATGGATATTTAAGGTAATATATTCATAAAGGCAAAAAAACAGTCTATTTTTTTATATAATATATTTATGATTATTTTATATATTGATTTATATTTCTTTTTCAGGATATTTATTTATAATATTGTTACAAGAGATATTCATCCTATATTATATACTAAATGTACTACTCGTTGCATTTTAAAAGTGCATGTCTTGGAATTAAAAAAAAAAATAATTATATTGACTATGTCAACTGATGGTATTGTACGTTATTTTAATTTTACTGAGATTTTTTCTGAAGCATTTAAAAATGTGAGCACAGGTCATTGTAATTTACAAAACATTGATATAATGCCTTTTGCATCAATGCAGTTACATCAATCAGGAATTAATAGTTATGATTTGAAACATATAACTGAAGATGAATATCTTCTAGTTACTGGAGGTGATGATAATCTTCTCTGTCTTGTTTTATTTCAACTTTTTATTTTAGAAGACAAAACTGTTTCTATAGAAATACTATCAAAATACGAAACTTCATCAATACATTATGCACAGATTACAGGTGTGTAAAATACAATTAGTATAATATTCTATTATATAGAAATATAATACATTGGTATTGTTTTATTTTCTTTATAGGTGTTAAGTTAACCAATAACAAAATATTCAGTGTAGGTATAGATCAACAAGTTATTACACATAGTTATTCCTGTACAAATAATAAAATATCAGCCCAAGTATTATCTATAGAATTAACATCTGTATCAGATGTACAAGGAATGGTATTATCAACTTATATAAAGTAAGATTTATATTTTTTATAAACACTTCTAAAAGAGTTATAATGTAAATTAATCACATACAAGGAAAAACTCTGCATACAGTATTTTATGTGATAATATTATTTCAGGTCTAATGATATATTTTTATGTATATATGGAAATGGCTTTGAATTTTTATCTGTATGAAATGATTCAAAATGTATATTTTGCAATATATATTACCTAAATATATATATATTTGTAATATAAATATAAAGATTATTTATACGGTACGGACCTAATTCTTAAACAATTTTGATCAACAAGATCTCATTTTAAAAGTGAAGGTTTAAGTGATAACAATGTTTTTTCGATTTTTGGAATTTGTTTTATTTTCTTTGAAAAATATTATGTTTCTTCGGGAACAATTGATGTATAAAAATAAAGCTTTTTCAAAAATTTGGAAAAGTTATATCATCCATTCAATGATTCATTTCTCAATGATCTAGTCTGGAACAGAAAAATAATAAGAGAATAAGAGAAAATGAGAAGAAAAGAAACTAATAATTTCATAGTTATTCTATTGTAATAAATTCTATAAAAATTTGTTTACAATCTTTTTACAGATAACCATTATGATCGTGCCTTACCAATTTACAACAAGATTGAGTCACTTCATTTTCAACTTACTTCAATATCAACTTATTTCATTTTCATCTTCCTATGGATCATCCTCTTTCAATTTGGAGTTACGTTGCGAACGAGTGTTTTAGATCAATTGCAGAACTTCTTACTTCACAATGCGTAGAACATAGAATAAGTTAATCAATTTTTAGATTAGGATTTTCAGCAATTAATATATTAATTCTCGTTTTTCTTCCTATTTCTTCTCTATTTTTTGTTTCAGGATAGTTTTAGAGTTATGTTAGATATATCAGTTTTCTTTCATGCTTTAGAATCAGGAATGGTTTTAGTTCTTTGATATTGACAATAATTGTCGAATGCGTTCCATAGTGTGGTTGGTTAGGGCACGAAGCAAAGAAGAGGCTATATGCCGAAGAGACGAGGGCCCCACAAATTTTGGCTTAAGAAGGTAACTATTAGATTATTCTTATTTTCGAAGGTTCCACAGAACTCTTCGAAAATGGCTCTTAGTCATATTTTAATTTCATCATGTTGTTACTCAAAATACTCTTATATGGTAGTAATGTAGATTTGAAATGATACTGAAGAACTGTACTGAAACAGTACTGGGACATTACTAAAACGTTACTGAAACGGTATTAAAAAGGAATATTAGTGAAAATAAAACTGGTGACTGCATATTATGTCTTTTCTTTTTTTGTATTTTTTGGCATTATTTCCTGACAGATTTCCCTTCTTTATTTTAATTATGTAATCGTATAATATTAGCAATGCATTTCGATGATTTCTATATTCGGACATCGCATTTATAAAAATTTTATATTTTCAATTACTAAATCGATAAAATAATGATTATTAAGGCGATGTAAGTACATGCAGGATGAGAATCATTTTACCACTGAAGTCAATGTTATTAACTCGTGATAGAATCCGCGTCGTTCTTCTTTTAATTACGGATAATTGATATTTATTTTTTGAAATAAATTATCTTCCAGTATATCACTCGATTCCTAAAAATGTGTTTTTTATTGTGCATTGTTCGTAAATCGTGATAATAGTACTGAAAAAGAAATATTAATGAAAGTAAAAGTGGTGACTGCATATTACGTCTTCTTTTTTTCGTATTTTTTGGCATTATTTCTCTATAGATTTTATTTTTCTCTCCTAATTATGTGATTATAGAATATTTGTGATGTATTTCGACGGTTCATATAATTTTATATCGTATTTATAAAAATTTTATATTTTCGATTATTAGATCGATAAATAATGATTATTAAGGTGACGTAACTACATGCAGGATGAGAATCATTTTACCACCGAAGTCAGTGTTATTAATTCGTGACAGAATCCGCGTCGTTCTTCTCTTAATTACGAATAATTAGTATTTATTTTTTAAGATACATTATCTTCCAGTATATCACTCGATTCTTAAAAGTGTGTTTTTTATGGTGCATTATTCGAAAATCGTGACAATTGCACTGGAAAAGAAATATTAATGAAAAAAAAAGTAGTGACTGCATGTTGTGTCTTTTCTTTTTTTGTATTTTTTGGCATTATTTTCCTACAGATTTCTCTTCTCTATTTTAATTATGTAATCGTATAATATTAGCAATGTATTTCAATGATTTCTATATTCGGACATCGCATTTATAAAAATTTTATATTTTCGATTACTAAATCGATAAATAATGATTATTAAGGTGGCGTTAAGTACGTGCAGGATGAGAATCTTTTTACCATCGAAGTCAATGTTGTCAAGTCGTGACAGAAGCCGTGTCGTTCTTCTCTTAATTACGAATAATTAGTATTTATTTTTTAAGATACATTATCTTCCAGTATATCACTCGATTCCTAAAAGTGTGTTTTCTATGGTGCATTATTTGAAAATCGTGACAATTGTACTGAAAAAGAAATATTAATGAAAATAGAAGTGGTGACTGCATATTACGTCTTCTTTTT
>NC_057689.1:5447622-5448943 GCF_014466175.1 Vespula pensylvanica | reverse complement strand
CAGGATGAGAATCATTTTACCACCGAAGTCAGTGTTATTAATTCGTGACAGAATGCGCGTCGTTCTTCTCTTAATTACGGGTAATTGATATTTATTTTTTGAAATAAATTATCTTCCAGTATATCACTCGATTCCTAAAAGTGTGTTTTCTACGGTGCATTATTCGAAAATCGTGACAATGGTATTGAAAAACAAATATTAATGAAAATAAAAGCGGTGACTGCATATTACGTCTTCTTTTTTTCGTATTTTTTGGCATTATTTCTCTACAGATTTCCGTTTTCTATCCTAAATATGTGGTTATAGAATATTTGCCATGCATTCCGATTATTTCTATATTCGGATATCGCATTTATAAAAATTTTATATTTTCGATTATTAGATCGAGAAATGACGTTTATTTCAGACGACATTAATCAAGGTGGCGTTAAGTACGTGCAGGATGAGAATCTTTTTACCGTCGAAGTCAATGTTGTCAAGTCGTGACAGAAGCCGCGTCGTTCTTCTCTTAATTACGAATAATTAGTATTTATTTTTTAAGATACATTATCTTCCAGTATATCACTCGATTCCTAAAAATGTGTTTTTTATTGTGCATTGTTCGTAAATCGTGACAATAGTACTGAAAAAGAAATATTAATGAAAATAAAAGTGGTGACTGCATATTACGTCTTCTTTTTTTCGTATTTTTTGGCATTATTTCTCTATAGATTTTATTTTTCTCTCCTAATTATGTGATTATAGAATATTTGTGATGTATTTCGACGGTTCATATAATTTTATACCGTATTTATAAAAATTTTATATTTTCGATTATTAGATCGAGAAATTGTTCATTAATTGACTAGTGACGTATCTGCGCATGCGCGGCGCGTTTGCGTAATCGTCTTATCGGTAGATGTAACGCCATTTTGTGTTCGGTGGTTGACAGCTACACACGGAAGCCGTATCGTCCTCATTAATTTCAGGTAATTAATATATTTTTCTACTGTACATTGTCTTTCTATGTATCAATCGATTGCCAAAAACGCGATTTCCACGCATGAATGTTTTCAAGTCGGGGTATTTTCGCGTCTAAAAGATATTCGCGGAAAATAAAATCTGTGTTTTGCAAGCTATTGCGTCATACTTTTATTTTTTAATTTTCTGGCTTTATTTCCACAATATCGATATTTCTCTTATTTTTTAATGATGCTTTTAATAATAATTTATCATTAATTAGTTATCAATAATCGTATTTCCTATTATATTCGATTTTTATACACACACACACACACACACACACACACACACACACATGACGCTTGGGATTCTCCCGTAC
>NC_057689.1:5445268-5447522 GCF_014466175.1 Vespula pensylvanica | reverse complement strand
AGTTGATTAAAATTATCGTTGAATCGTTGAATCGATGAATCTGTAATACAAAAAAGAACAAAAAAGATTAATTATATGTTTCATATCGAACCAATATATTTGTGAATGAATGAAAATGATTAAAAAGAAATATATGATTTAAACGATGAACAAGAGAAGTTACGATCGCAAGAAAGAAATATACTTACATGTAATTGTATCCAGACGAAGCTTTACATTCGTCGGTAAAGATGAAGAGGATGAATTTTTAAGTTCACACTTTCGACCATTACAATATTTATCGCAACGCAATCCTCTTCTCCCGAATAGGCCGAAAGTGTGTTAATAATTCTAACAACGCGGCGAACATATAATTTTAACAAGAATATGACATAAATTCTTGTTTTTTATTTACTAACGCGACCGAGAAATTTTTATCGGCGAACAACACTGACTTTAATTCGCGATTTTATTTTATGTTATTTTTAAAGCAACGTATTCGGTTGCAAAATAATCAAACTGTTTCGCACAAGCACTGACTCTAAGATCGCATTGCGCGCGATCTACAACTGAAGACCTGTTGAATAAAAATTGTTAAAGCAAGCTGTGGCGTTTACTTCTACAATTTATATCATATTGAAAATTATATATTATATATTGAATATTAAAATAAATATTAAAATAATATTAAATTAAATATTAAATATTAAATATCATATATCATATTCAAATTATATGATCTAAAATTATGAACTTATATTACATCTTTTGTATGCTATAATAATAATAAAAAAAGAAAAAAAATACTTTTCAAAATATGCAAAACTAGAAAATTATATTAAAGTAAATGAATATGTAAAAGCAAACGATCAAAATCGCGTTGTATCTATCGTTTAAAAATAGATATAATCGCGATAGGGATATGTTCACAGAAGTATACTCATTGCGTGGATATCTATAAATCAAAATAGATATAGCATTAAAGTAAAACTAGACAAGAAGCAGTAAAATTGAAATTATAATACTTATAATATTAATTAAACGATTAAACGCATCTTGAAATTTTATTCTATTTTAATTTAACTTTTATTATACTTTAATTACATTTTCATTATTCTCGGTGCTTCTTAATATTCTTTAAATTCAATATAAAATAATTCAACAAATTTTTAATAAATTAATATTTAATCAAAATTATTTCCTAATGCACCGAACGTCAGCCTTTGGCCCGGTAGTGCGTACGTTGTATAATATAAAATATACGAACGTTCGCAATACCGATTTCCGGATCCCACCACAAGGAGGTAGCTGCGTATGGAGATCCATGTATAAATTTCTTTAAAAAAATATAAAATATTATATAATAAAAGTTGTGGATATAATAGAGCATAGAAACTTACAATAAGACTACGATAGAACACATGAAGTCGTATAACGTATAATAAATAGTTCGTAAGAATTAAAATCTAATTTTGTATAGTAATTGAAATTAAATAAAAATTTCTTAACGATGAACTTATTTGTATATACCTATATAGGAAGAGCGGCAGGAAGTATATGATAACTGCTATCAAATTTGTAGACGTCCAAACGAATTGATGAATATTATATTGGCCAATATGATGAATAACCTGAAAATATTCAAACTATTATTAATATAAAATACGCGCATGTATAAGATTACACACGTGTAAATGTGATTTGCGTATTCAACATATAAATGCTATATCGTATATCGAAATCTGATATGATATAAAATAGAAATAATAAATTATAAATGATTAAATCAAGTTTGTAAAATATTATATGTAATACAAATGAAAAATTAGACGAACTGAAATTGAAGAAGCAGGAACAAGTTCGAACACGTCTGGAAGGTTGCTTATACGAACGAAAACTGTAGAGATGAGTCAGGAAGATCGTCCTCTAGATCGTCCCTTGATTGTTTACATATTGTTGATACATCCTAGAGAGTACAGTACAGCGTACACAAATACACACATATATAGATATATCTATAATAGAATATTATTAAATACGATTGCTTTTTCTTTTGTTGCTTGCTGGAGACTCATTTCCAAGAATTATTTGGCAACTGGTGAGGGAACTTTAAAACTTTTATTTATATCTTAATGTTATCTTTCCATCTCTATTAAAGGACTTATTATATGTATTTAAAAACAGATTTTTAATTTTTAAGTGAACATAAGTAAAATAGAATATATAATATTTAACGTGAAATGCGTAAATAAAAATAAATAAGAATAAATGGAAA
>NC_057689.1:5443225-5445168 GCF_014466175.1 Vespula pensylvanica | reverse complement strand
ATATAAAAAAGATACGGAAAGAATTATTGATCTACTAACAATTATATAAAAAAATTCAAAATTATTCTGAAATGAAAATCTATATGCTTGAGTATCCAGGTGCATTCCTGAATGCAAACCTGTCCCTGAACTATTATCGGCCACACTCCTGAGTGTGGGACAGCCTTTTCATTCATTTCATTTATATACCAAGGCTTATACATTCTTATTCCGTAAAATAATTATATTTCTCTCACATATGAATAAACATTTATTAATAATCTTTATATCATTCATTGTACCTTCTTAATATTTCTTATGAAACTTTCATATATATAATAAAAATACTCCCCTCTTTCTTTCTCCTCTTTCTCTCTCATATATATATATATATATATATATATATATATATATATATATATACTTATTAATTCTGTCATTTTATATTCACTTGTTGATAATTTCGGAATAAAAATGTATACCCTTGACATATTTTATGCACTCCTGAGTGCAAGGCTGTTATTTTTGTATCATATCGCTCGCTTAGTAAGATTTATACATTTCTTATTTAGAATGATTCAATTTTTTTTTCATTCATCTGCACTCTATTTAAATATAAATACATTATTATATTAGAAGGAGGATGAAATAATTTTCATTTATTATTAAATAAATATTATTTCTTTAAAAAAAAGTAAAATAAGAATGGAATATTTAAATATTTATTTATTATATACTTTCATAAGTGCATTTTCATTTTGAATATTCGAAACGAGAAATGTATATCCTTACTATAATATGTTCATCTGCATTCCTGAATGCAGGCATGTACTTACTATGACCTATCATATGCACTCCTGAGTGCAGGCAAGCCATTTCAATCGCTTCACTTATATACCAAGACTTATACATTTTTATTCCAAAAATATTCATACTTCTCTTAAATATGTATAAATATTTGTTAATAATCATTGTATCATTTATTAATAATCTTCTTAATATATCTTATGAAACTTTTATATATATATAATAAAAATACTCCCTCTTTCTTTCTCTTTCTCCTCTCTCCTTCTTTCTCTGTCATATATATTTATTAAATCTTTCATCTCATATTTATTTGTTGATAATTTTGGAATAAATATGTATACCCTTGACATATTTTAATATGCACTCCTGAGTGCTGGCTGCCATTTATGTCGCTTCATTCATCTAGCAAGACTTATACATATCTTATCAGAATAATTCAAATTTTCCTTTAATTCATTTGCACCATTCAAAGATCATTCAATTATTATATATGGAATAAAATGAAATTTCATTCATTTATTGTTAGTCAAGTTTAATATCGTATAATGAAAAAAATATCGCCAGAGTTCGATGTATATTTCTTCATTAAGTAACCTTATTAGTGCATTCATTCATCTTTGATTATTCCGAATATGAAATGTATATCCTTACTATAATTTGTTCATTTGCCTTCCTGAATGCAATTACGTACTTACTGTAAACCTTTCATATGCACTCCTGAGTGCAGGCAAGCCATTTTATTCGTTTCATTTATATACCAAGACATACCTTTTTATTCCAAAAAATATTTATATTTCTTTCTAATATGAACAAATATTTATTAATAATCTTTGTATCATTCATTATATTTTCTTATGAAACTTTCATATATATTATAAAAAATATTCCCCCTTCCTCTCTCTTTCTCTCTCTTTCATATATATTTATTAAATCTTTCATCTCATATTTACTTGTTGATAATTTTGGAATAAATATGTATACCCTTGACATATTTTAATATGCACTCCTGAGTGCTGGCTGCCATTTATGTCACTTCATTCATCTAGCAAGACATATACATATCTTATCGGAATAATTCAAATTTTCTCTTAATTCATTTGCACCATTTAAATATCATTCAACTATTATATATGGAATAAAATTAAATTTCAGTTATT
>NC_057689.1:5442674-5443125 GCF_014466175.1 Vespula pensylvanica | reverse complement strand
AATATGCATATTGATTTTGATTGTTTCTTGTTTAATTATAAAATGTTTTTAGTATTTTATGTTCACAGGTGACTGTGATCAGCAGAATGCTAATTTATTATATAAAATTCCCACATTATTTCGATTACTTCTTGTTTAATTATAAAATGTTTTTAATATTTTATGTTCACAGGTGACTGTAAACAGGACAATGCTAATTTAAATAAAATTAGCATATTATTTGGATTGCTACTTGTTTAATTATAAAATATTTTTGATGTTTTATATTCACAGGTGACTATAAATGATGATTTATTACAGGAAATATGAAATTCGCATATTATTTGGATTGCTACCTGTTTAATCATTAAATGTTTTTGACATTTTATGTTCACAGGTGATCGCTACTTCATTATACGAAATTCGTATATTACTTCGATTGCTTCTTGTTTAAATATATGGTTTAGATTTT
>NC_057689.1:5442393-5442536 GCF_014466175.1 Vespula pensylvanica | reverse complement strand
TTCGTCTAGTCATGATCGATTAGAAAAAAATTTTTGATTCGTTTCGCGATTGATCTTGTTTCTTTTTTCTAATTATAATTATAATTCTATAAAATTATAATAATTATTATTGAATATGTCATAATAATGATTTTATATAATAG
>NC_057689.1:5442032-5442239 GCF_014466175.1 Vespula pensylvanica | reverse complement strand
TAAGTACTGTCGAGCTAATGGCTGCATTTAAATTCAATCAAAATTTATTGTGTTGTATGATGATTTTAACTATTTTTCCACTTTGTTCATTTCTCGTATCTCAATAGAGATATAAATAGATTAATTTCTTATTTTACAAACTCATTATTATAGTATATATATACATATTCAATACATAAAATTAAATACATATATACATATGCAACA
>NC_057689.1:5440362-5441932 GCF_014466175.1 Vespula pensylvanica | reverse complement strand
TTGCTGCATCTGGGGACCCACGAGCTAACGGGGACTCTACTCTAAAATTCGCGTTCGAGATGGCTTTCTGCTTCGGGAGTTTCAGGCTTTTTAGAAAACTGGAGATGGACGGGACTTTGCTTATGAAATACTGTACCGTTCACACCGTCAGCTTCAAACATCTCGAGACACGACCGGTCGTGTCTATATTTCGATTTCAAAAATCAAAACGTAGTCCTCGGCAGGACTTAATCTCGCGAACCGCGAACACTCTCGCGCGTGACAACCGGCACACGCGAGAGTGTTTTCCCTATCATTCGCGTACGGAAGCAAGGAGACATACCCTCTTTGAATATAATATGAATTATATGCAGTGAGGTTCCATTAACTTCCGTGTAAAAATCCCATGATGATCGAACCCTCAATGATTTAGAAACAGATAAAGAGAAAGAGTAAAGGAATAAAAGAAGATGAGAACAAGAAAAAGAAACAAAGAGTAGAGGAAAGCAACAGAAGAAGATATAACGGAGAAAAGAAACCGGGAATATGATTGCGAGTGCGTGAGAGAAAGATAGAATTCAGAAGGAAGTATGAATAACTTGAAGATCCCCTCATCCGAGAAAAATCAAAGTATTAGAATGAGAAAAAGCAGATTAATTAATTTCGAATAATTAAATTATTATATATTAATGTGTTTCAATAAATAGGAATATATATAATCAATAGAAATGCATATAATAAATAGAAATGTATAGAATAAATAAAAATCTATAATAATTCAAGAAATAAATTTTACGATGACCGTTCCCTCGATGATCCGTTTCTCCATGATCAGTGACTCCATGATCGGTGATCTAATCTGAAACAGAAAAAGATTAAAAGAAGAAGAAAAGATGAAAAAGAAAACAAAGAAAAGGAGAAGGAAATAAAAAGAGAAAGGAGCTTTGCAAGATACTGAGACAGTTGGCCCCTCCCAAGGGTGTCCCTCCCGAGAGAAACTAGAGTAATTAAATTGGAACAATTAATTTAGAATAATTGTTAAAATTATTATATACAGCCCTCCGCTTTTCAGTTATTCGCATTATATGCAGTTATTTCATATTATTATAAAAATAAAACTTTGAATGTAATTCAATTTAAATTTATAAGAGAAAATCAAAATGAAAAATTCTCGATTCTTATTTAAACAAATATTTTCCTCCCGTGATGCGCGAAAGAAAGAACATATCTCGGTGTGGTTTTCAATTCTACATGCACTTTTATTCAGTGCACTTTAGAAAGAAAACTTTAGAAAAGAGAAATATACAACGACTTTAATAATAAAGATGTAATAATTCCATTCGGTAGGCCTACGCCTACCATGGGATCGGAGACGGAGATGTTACTTCGTAGATTCTGAAATCAGCATTATTATTACATAAGAGCATTTTGAGTGACCACATAATAAAATTAAAATATAACTAAGAGCCATTTTCGAAGGGTTCTGTCGAACCTTCGAAAATAACTCTATAATCTAAAAATTGCCCTCTTGAGCCACAATTTGTGAAGGCCTCTTCTATTCGTCATGCTCCAACAACTACTATAGAACATT
>NC_057689.1:5426133-5440262 GCF_014466175.1 Vespula pensylvanica | reverse complement strand
GGTCGAATGTCCGATTTGTTGTCGTCACGGGTGGGAGATCACTGCCCCACTCCTTTATTTAATTCTAAGATAAAATAAATCGTATAAATTATTGGAAGAATGCGCGATGTAATAATATACTTACATTAACTCTTCTGTATTACTTGCAGAAAAGGCGTACTGAGAGAACAGCGATGTGTACACGCGAACGAACAAACACTGCTTTTATTTCTGTTTTAGCGATACAAATCCTCGATTTCTTCATGGTTACGCGCCCGACTGCAAGGAGATTGTGAAATATAAAAATAGAAATAAAATAGTCCGTATCACTGTTATAATAAAAGACTGTATAAATCATTCAACAAATATGTGATAGAGAAACATACTTACTTTAAGTCTTCGTTAATACTCGCAGGAATGGCATCCAGCAAGAATTTCTAAGTTCTCTTGTCGAGGTTCAAAGCACAACTGAACTTGTAATTGTAAAGGTCAGTTCAAAACCCCACTTTGTTGTCGTCTCTCGAAACCGAGTGAGTATCCCTCCTTTGCACTTAAGTCTCAAATCAAAGAAGCTGTTGTATATTTGAATTAACTGTTCGTTAATACTTGCACGGATGGCATTCGCGAAAATTTCTAAGTTCCCTTGTCGAGGTCCAAAGCACAATTGAACTAGTAGCTGTAAAGGTCGGTCCAAGACCCGACTTTGTTGTCGTCACGGATGGGAAAGTATCTCCATTTCACCATTTAATTCTAAAATAAAAGAAATCATATAGAATATTCAATGAATGAGTGATATAATAATATACTTACATTAACGCTTTGTTATTACTTCTGGACAACGCGTACTGCAAGAACTGCGATGTGCACTCGTCGAAATACAAAAGGAAACTAACTTGATAAACGTTACAGTTAATCCTAAGTTCGTTTATGTTTATATTATACAAGGCCAATAATCGCGAAACGAAAAGTTCAAAGTATTAAAATTTTAAACTAAAATTATTTTAAGTTTTTCTTGCAGTACGATCTTTGTAATGTTAAACAAATGTACAATTGTTTAAATATTAGTTTTTTGTATTCCGCGTACATTAAAAACTATTTAAATAATTATAAAATTATCGAAGGTATTAATTTCTAAGATTTCGTGTTCGGAAAGAGAGAGCTGCGATACTCCCTCGTCGGAGTACAAAGGGATACTAACTCGACAAAAGTCAAAGCTAATAAAAGTCGCGTATGTTTATATTACACGAGGCCAAAGGTTCCGAAGTCAGAACTTTTAAATATTGAAATTTGAAATTAAAATAATTGTAAGTTTCTCTCGCGTTACGATCTTTATATGTTTTACGATATATGATTACTATTTATATGTTTTACGATTAAAGGATTGACGAAGGCTGAGAGAAAGTTTTATGTTGTAAGAGTCATGTAATATTTGAACGAATGTAATATTTCAATAGTAGTTATTTATAGTTCATATATTAGAAGATTCTTCTAATTTGAGAAGTGTCTTCTAATTTGTTTTAATGTTAATAAAGTAATCTGATTTATTAATTATTCTTATCCTAGTTCGCGATTTATATTTATTGAAAAATTAAATTGAATTCATTTTATTTTGATCGTGTCTTACAATTTTTGGAATGCTGCTAAGAAGTTTAAACTAATGCTTAAATATTTTTATTTATTACACTTCACAGGCATTATAAGTAGTTTCATTAAAGTATGATTTATCGAAACTTTCCCGTTTGAAGAGAGGGTGTTGCTATATTTACTCATAGGAATGTAAAGGAAAACTTTTTTGGAAACTATCAAAATTAATCGTGTGTTCATTTTTCTTGATATCAAATATCGAATGGCCTCATGTTTGAAATATAAATGATTTCAAATATTAAATTAAAATTATTTTATTTTTAACGCATGTTACGAGTTAAATAACGAAATAAATAATATTATAAAGTATTTTATTCTTACAAGAGGAGCTGCAACAAAAAATAAATAGCGTTGAAATTTTTGCTCATAGATGATGCAATGTACTAATGTTTTAATTTTTTTTCTTGGAAGTTCGATATGTGTAAACACATAGTACAGATTAGGAGAATGTGTGTAGTTTGGAAGAGTACTGCTAAAAAAAAATGTATACGTTCAAGTATATACGTTCGGTTGGTTCGTGCAAAATAAATCGGAGTTATTGAATATATACAAATCAAAACAATGTTCGACCTTGTATACAGAACGGAATAGGTACAGACAAGTTTCAGTACGTTCGTATATCTCGTCTTGTTAACATCGTAGCTCTTCGAAAAATTTATTTCACGTTTTAATAATTAATTTGATAAACTTTTAAAATACGTTTTACATTAGAAGAAAGGATTTTAAAAGCAGCGATATCCACACGAGTTCTGTATAATCGATATTACTTTCGTTGTAAAATGTATAGTTATTGTAAACAACGTAGGTACTATCGAGCGTAAGTACTAATGGCTGCACACGCGATTTTATTATAAATACATATTATTACGATCAAAGCATATTAATATAATATTATTCCAAATTATTTCGTTTCGCTGTTTTTGTTAGTGACCGATTCAATCTTTTTTACCAACCGAAACGTCGATAATTCGTGGACAGGGACAAAGATTATCGTCTGCAGTAAAATCAGTTAAATTTGATTTTCCTCTTACCTCTTAGATAAAAGAGAAATAGGTTCCTATTGTTTTAAATAGGTAGCTCTGTTGCTTAAATCCCACGAAAATATATTTAAAAAAATTTTTTAAAATACGTGTTAGCAGATAAAATTTCAATTTAGAATATGAATATAGAACGGTGAATGGACAGTTATGAAGATTAGGATAAAGACAAGGTATTTATTTATTTAGAATCTTTCCTGGTTAAAATCATTGTATAGTTTTGTTATTTGTGTTTACATTATAAGATGATTAGGTCATACAATAATAATGATAATAATCGTACGTCGAATTACGAGTTAATAGATCAAGTGAGAAAAGAAAATGTGTTTCTATAATTGTGAGAAATGATTTAGATTTAACGTAGAAAAGGAGACGTCGTGGGGGTGGCGCTAGAGCGTTGTCATGCGTCTGTGCAACCCTCTCATCGGAAGCTCGTCCTCGGATTGGCCGGGTCGAGCCGAGACGTCCCGAAATTCAAGTGAGGAAGCGCCAGTTAGTGTAGCGACCGTGGAGCGCTTGGAAGCGCGCTATGTCTAACCGCGTAGACCGTAGGATTCCTCGGTTCTCCTTTTTTTTCCCTTCCTTTTCCTCCCCCTAACAGCTCTTCGTTAATCTTTCTTTCTTTATTTCGTCTTGCACGATTGCGAGTGTTTACAACGTCGATAAAGGAAACACATCACCAACGCACGCCTATATCGTCGGCGTTTCCTTTTCTTTTGATTATACTTTTTCTTCTTTTATTTCTTTTGAAGTTTACGTTTTCAGAGGTCGTAGGAACTAGCTAGCAAAGTAAGGCGCTCCATCAAATATAAAAAGTAACGAACGGCAAGTTCTTTCGATGAATTGTCCAATACAAAATGTCGCGACGTGACGCCGAAAGCGAATTATTTTGTGACGGTGAATCGGTAGTGGTGATCAAGAAACAAAGCGGTCAACATCGTTCTTATAGTCATCGTTGAGGAACTTCGTTCGGTACGATGGCTGATAGCTGACGGATGGATTTCTCACGCTTTACGTTCTTGAAGCGTCCACAGGGCTGAGGATCGAAGAACAGTGGAAGGTAATTATTTTGACTCTTCCGACAATCTATTTTACCTCTTATAATTAGATCTTATAGATTGTAGTATTTTTAGTTTTTTAGTTTTTTTTTTATTTTTAGTTTTACTGTGTTTTTACTATTACATTTAACTCGTCGTACCGCTCTTTTTTCTTTTTCCGTTGATTATTTTCTAGCAATGTCGTGAAACGTGTAATCATTTTTCTCTATTTTCCTTCTCTTTTTTTTTTTGTAAAAACCGAGAATTTTTTTCTCTCTCTTTCTCTCTTTCTTTTTTTTTTTATTTTTCTCAAAGAGAAATTCATCGATAAATTGTCACGGAAATTACGAGAACAATTAGTTGAAAGCAATATCGCAGATCGAACAATATTCTAGCGTACGTTCTGTTGTCGCTGTTTTTCTATTTTATGTATTACGTATGTATTACGAGTGCGATGCTACTAGATACAAGAACTGCAGAAAATACGTTAGAAATATAGTAAAGAGGAAATAAATTGGAAGAAGACCGCGAGGAAATTCTCTTGGTATCTGATACTCAACTAAACTTGCAGTTAAGAGTATCTCACGCGATGTAATATAAGTCAGACTAATGATAGTCAAAGTAAACACGTTTTAGCTATTCACAGTTGTGCTTCAAAGATTAAAATAACGATCTCGAATTATCGTTAGGAAATCCTTTTCGATATCGTATTATTTCGATTAAATTTCTTGTTCACTCTTTAAGGTGATAATTCGAGACCTTTTCAATCGTGAAATCGATTACGGAACTCGAACCTTTCGTATATATAATTTTTGGGTAGACGTAGATAAGATGACAAATATATATATGTATATATATATATATATATATATATATATATATATAAAATTAAAAACTAGATGTTTCTTTCGAATCGATCGTACGATATGTAGGAGGTCGTAGCCCAGGTAAACGTTGATCGCACGTTTGATATCAAGTTCCTGTGTTCTAGTATAGCGCGTTGGTTCGATCGACAAAATGTCACATCGATAAGATTGTTCTTTATCATTTTTTAATTTTTTTTATCTTGCCCGTCCGATTTATAGTTTAACAGAAGGACTTCTAAACGATAATATGTCGCAGCTGGAAGAGAAATTGTGTCGATTATTTTGCGTTTTTACGAATTTTATTTTAGAAAAGAAAAGATCGACTTGTGCGGACATTTCGATTAAGGTCGTTTTATATATTTCAGTCTCCATGCCGTTTTCGTGATTTACATTTAAAAAATTGTGTATGACGAATCGGTGATTGAACTGACAATGAGACTAAATGAAAATTTGTGAATGTATGTGTTTAAATTATATACAGTAATGTTAAAATCACCGTAGCCGAACGATTTGAAAGAAGATTGAACTGAAATGTGTGAACTCGATTTTTATTCGATTATTTAATCCGTCGAATCTCTTTATTTTTATATTATTTTTTTTAAACTTTGCGCTAAATAAAAAAAGAAGAAAAGAAAGAAAGAAAAAGAAGAAGAAAGAAAAAGTGTAGATAATAAGTAAGAAGGTACACTTTCGTTCTCTCCCTTTTTATTTCAAAAAACTTGTGGTCCCCTGAGTGTAATGAATTTTTCACGGGAAAACCATTAGCGAGGATTGTCAGGTAGAAAACTAAATTTTGTTCCGACTTTTTTATATATTGTTACATGTACAGATTGTTTTCTTTTTTCTTTTTTTCTTTTTTTCCTTTATTCTGTTTTTTTAAGTAGTGCGTGCAGATGTAAAACTTGACACTTTTCGGTAAACTTGCTTTCGAGCTTTTCTCGAAAAGATTAAGATCTTAATTCGCGTCGTGTCTTGGCTAACTCTCGACAATCATGCACACGTTGTTTTTATCTTTGGTCTCTTGGCTAACTTACATATAAACGGGTCTTTCTTCTTCGTTTACAGAAAAAGATACCACAGGTGATATATCGAATTGATTTAAATAATTTACTCTTACTGAAATTGATCGAACGAAGAGAAGATCTACGATCTTCTATATTTATCGTTCGAAATACGTAAAAGTTTGATTTTCAGAGTTGGAAATCTTTTTCTATCTTGAAACGACGAACTGGAATGCGAATCTAACGTAGGAATGAAATGTCGTTAACGAGAAAACTTGCGAGGCGGAATGGCTTAATAACAGATTGATCGTAGATGTGTGTGTGTGTGTGTCTATATATATAATGAAAAAATAAAATACTAATAAACAGATAAAGAAGAAAAACAAAAAAAAGAAAATAGAATAAAAGAGCAATACTTATCGGTTATTACGTTGAACTTTATCCTTACTGTCCGAAGATCCACAATAAGGTCGTAAGCCTGTTGCTTTCTTCTTTCTTTTTTCGCCTCGTATTTTTTCCCCGTAATTGCGTCGATGACGTACGAAACTTAATATACGATATCGGCAGGTATATATTTTCATTAGTTTCTTAAATTGCGAAATTCTTCGAGCTATTTCTGCCTCTCTCTCGCTTTTTCTCTTTCGTAAGAAATATCCGACCACGTAATGTTCACAGCTGCATGTTGAAGTTTGATTGGATCAGCCGATAGGTTAACGTGAAAGTTGTGTTAGGTGGTAACGATATCTTCATAGGGTGGTAAAATAGTTAATAAAACATTTTTTTTTGTAATATTTTAGTTACTCACAATGAATTAAAAATTAATAACGTTATTAGGTCTTCGTTAATTGGATTATTGCATCTCGACTTAATACTCTCTCTATCTCTCTCTCTCTCTATTTCCTTTCTTTTTTAATTAACATGATTAAATTAATGTGATCGATCAGTAACACAATCGGTAAAGTTACAAACGTATTTAGCAAACGTATCATGTACTATACTGAGTTTGAGCACCCGTTAGACTTGGATCATATCTATGTATGTAGATATACACATAAGTAAGTAGATATCACATCAGCACATATAAGGCTGCAGCCAGCAACATTGTAATCAAGTCTTTGATGTGGAGAAGTCCGAATTGTGTCACACATGCGCAGGTTACGTGATTAGTCTGAGAAACTACATCCGTATGTTTAGGTATATATATATATATATATATATATATATATATATTTTCTACTTCCGAGCATGCAAACTTGGAAATTCTTGGTCAAGCTGTCGCTCGGTTTCTTGTCGAAAGGAAATGTCCTTTGATTTATTTAACCAATGTAAAAGATTTCGATCCACGAAACGTTTGAAAATCGTTCTAATAATAACAATTCAATGTTATAAATTTTTCTATCTTAATATATTATAGAGAAATTTCTTAATTTATAGGTCGCGTACAATTTTCAAATAGATCGTGTAGTGATAGTTTCTACCAAAGCAAGAAAAATAATTAATTTGTAAGGAATTTTCAAAAAGTTTTCCATAAAATGTACTTGTGAGTTCACGAGAATATCACATAGTTTTAATGATATAGAAAGTAATTCCGATTTACAGTTTCTTAAAAATTGTATTTATCTTATAAACAATTGGATCGCGATATCATTACAAAAAAATATATTGGATCGAAAAATAATTGAGGAATGTTGTAGAGGAAACATATTTCAGTCACAATTTTACATGTAAGTTGACGATATTTTGAGTTTAATCCGATAGTTAACTTTTTTAAGAAACCATAATCATGCGTAGGGGCTTTGCTGTATATCTCTTTGAACTCTTGTGAATAACATATCGCAGCGGCATATTAATCAGAATTCGACTTGTTTTGAATAGTATACATCACAATGCATTGAAAATGCTTCAGAAGGAGCATATAAACGTAATGGTCCTAGATAAATCGTAGTATATAGCATACGTACACGCAACAAACCGTACACATAGCAATGGACTGAATCAAAATGCGTTCGCATTGAGATGGTGATCCATTTGGTGAATGAATAATAGTGCGTCAATTCGAATACGGTAGCAGTAGCAGCAATAACAACAACAACAACGACAATAACAACAGTAATAGCAGTAACAACCGTGGAGTAAATCGTTAAGTGTAAGAATTTCAAGGATTCAGTTAAGTCTTATTCATAAAATAAATTTGCTTACGTAGAATATAAATAAATTTACAAAATCGTAAGAACTTTTAAAAATTAGTTTCATCGTTTACTATTAGAGAAAATTTCTTTCAAAGATATCTTAGAAAAGATTAAGTCTAATAGGAACGAAATTACGTTTAAATTAATCTAGTTACATCAGTATAATTCATAAAAAATGTCGATATTAAATGCATTACGTAAATGCACGTGTATAGTTATTGACAAGTTTTACGTAATTATACAGCTTGTATATTTATATCTATAGATACATATACATACCTTTTATATACACCCCCACATGCACACATTTATATATAATCGTATCTATTGTTAACATATTTGCTTGAAACCATGAAGAGAGATTGATCGAATACAAACGAAACAAGAATTTATTTCCAACAAAATTCAATCGTATAAACACATTCGTAGGCAAGTGTTGCACATTATTATTATTATAGAAAATATCACTAGTTTTATACTTTATCTTATATGTGCATCTGCTTATATATGTATATATATATATACATATTTGTGTCATCTACTAGAAGGAATATAAATCACTATACGAAATAAAACGCGATTAACGTTAACGATGTCTCATTTCGTAAAACGAGCTCGCTCATAAAGTAAATTCATCGGTGAAGCAATTAAACGTTTCCATGCGTTTTGCGCTTGTATATGTAGTTGTGAAAGAGGATCGAGAGAGAAATTCGATCGTCGAATCTGAATTTGATCAGCGCGAGATAGAGAGATAGGGAAATAGATAGATAGAGAGAGAGAGAGAGAGAGAGAGAGAGAGAGAGAGAGAGAGAGAGAGAGAGAGAGAGAGAGAGAGACAAAGATAGGAGACGTGGTTGGCAGGTGTTCACAGGGTATCCTGCGGCGCAGGTTTAGAGGGGTTGGAAAGTAGGGTGGACGTGAGGGGGTGAGAGCAGGATGGTTATATATAGCAACGTGCCCGGGGCATCGATCGACGAACCTACTGAGCCTGGGAGAGCACGCGGATTCGGCACTCTCTCTCTCTCTCTCTCTCTCTCTCTCTCTCTCTCTCTCTCTCTCTCTCTCATTCTATATCTCTGTATGCCCTCTCTTTCTCTCTCTCTCTCTCTTTGTCTTTCTCTATCTCTTTCTGTCTGTCTCATATACCCTCTCGAAACTTTGTGCTTACGAAACGTCGTATAACTTATATTCTCTCTTTCTCTCTTTGTTTTCTTCTTCGATTCTATCGTGAACTCGCGTGCTAACCAAAAAGTCCAAGATAAACAGACAGACAGATAGAAAGAAGGAACGAGGGAGGAAGGGAAAGAAAATTATTATCACGAGAAAGCAAAGGAGAAAGCAAAGGTAAACGATGTTTGGGTTGGCTATTCGAGCTCGACGTTATAAATCAGAAGAAGATGAAACACTAGGTCGGTGAAGGAGAATTGCTTTGGGGAATCACTTCTTGGCCAATTGGCCTTCCTCTTCGATCAAGAGAGAGAACACTTGCGACTTGTTGCATTTCGGAAAAGCCCGGTTGCTGGACCGCAGACGATGCTTCGCCTACGCATATGTATTCATAGGTATATAGGTATATATTGCACATTGCGCCTACACATAGGTTTATCTATATTTATATGCATATATATATATATATATATATATATATATATATATGTATACATGTATATCGAGCGCGTTTGCGCGATGCATATAACGCGGTCGCGTATCTTGCATCCCGAAGCTCATTAAAATCCTAAGCTTTTTGTTTGCTCAATATTAATTGCAAATTCATCCTACCTGGGAATAAAAAGGGGAATCTCTTTTATCCCTGAACATGTTTATTCGTCCAACGTAACTGACGATTTCGATTCGTCGATAAAACTGCATATGACGTAGTAGAATGAAATGATACGATGTTTTACTTTATTTATTATTATTATTATTATTAGTATCACTATTATTATTATTATTATTATTATTATTATTATTATTATTATTATTATTATTATTTCTTCTCTTTTTCTTTTTTTTTATTGCTGTTATTTTAGAACGTTGAAGCGTGTTGCCCGTAGTATTTCTTCCCGAGAAACTTATTTAGATTGACGGTAATCGCCAAGAGTGTTGTTCCCTAGTGGTCACGGATTAGAAAAGTGGAGTAAAAATTATTCGAAAAAGAAAAATGAAGGGAAAAGTAAAGATGTATAATGGATACACGCGAGAATGAAAAGTATCGTCGTGATGGTGACGTTCGCCAAGTTTTGTTTCCAATTGCATGTATGCATATATGCATTGTATAGATATAGAAATTTTCAATACAATTCAAGTTTTTTCTTCGACGTTATTGTATCGACGATTGAACGAAATTGGTTTAGAAAAAAAATTGTTAGAAAAATTATGGGATAAAAACGTCGAAAGTTCGAATGTCGTCGCGTTTATGCGATAGCGAATTTCTATGAAGAAACCTTACAGTTTACAGTGTACACCCTTTGTCTCGTGGCAAAGGAAATACTCTGGAACGAGCGTTCTCCCTCGTTCGAGCAGTACAAAGTGCTTCGCGATATTAACCTTGCCGTGCAGCTTGCACTCCAATTTGCTAGTACGAGAAGCGTACGACGACGATGAAAAGAGGAGGAAGAAGGGAGAGAAAGAAGAATAAGAAGAGGAAGAGGAAAAGGAGAACATAGAGTTCGGTCCCTTGACGTTTCATAGAAACGCGTTTTTCTTGGATTCTCTTAGACTTATTTTCCAAAGGTATTATTGTACTATTGTTAGCGGAATCTTTGAAACAGATGGAGAGAGTAAAAGAGAGAGAGAGAGAAAAAGAGACAGTAGCTTTATTAGTATCATATTATGGAATAATCTTTCACGCTCTAGTTTCAATATATACACACACCCACACACACACACACACACACACACATATATATATATATAGAGTAATAGAGAGACCACTCATTGGTTTATTTCCATTAGGTTCTAGAAATTGAACGTTTTCTTAGACCAGAATATATACCGCAGCATTTCCCATGCACAAAGAAAAACTCGAGACCACAAGCTTCTGATCACAAGCTTTCCACTATACGAATACCCAATCTACGTAAATTCAACAAATTGCTGAAATTAATACCTGGAGGTTCGCATCAATTTCTCATCTTTCTGTTTGTTTGCTTGTTTATTAGTTTGTCTGTTTGTTTATCTATCTGTCTGTTCGTTTGCTTTTTTTCTTTTTCTTTCTCCTTTTTATTTTTATAAGCTAGACCCTCGAGCTCGTTAAATCGAACGAATCTTTGATCGAACATTTCGCTTTGAAAGAAACCGTTGCGTGATCGACTGGTCATGCTCGGATCGAATCGCAATTAACCAAATAAGTATGTTTCTTTTGCATACTAATTTGCATGTAATGCACGTACACGTTCCGATCACGTTATACGCAGAATTTTCCATCTAGATACAAGTATACTCGCCTCTAATACTTCCTTAATAAGATTGTGGTTTAATACTACAGCTTAATTGTCTCTACCATCTCTACCTACGTCAGTGTTTCGTAAATTATAACAACGTAATATCGTAGAATAGATTAAGATGGGGATTTCTCCTATAATTTTCTAATTCCTGGTAATGCGAATTCATGTACATAGTTAAATATGTACAGACATAGATACATACATCCGAGGATTTTTACTAGGATTTTTACTTTTCGTCGAGTCAACTTCGTAAGAAAAAAAATGACTTTTGTCGTTTAAAATTTCAAAGAATCCTCTTCTCGTGAATTTTTTATTATTTTCCTTTTTCTTCTTTTGTTTTTCTGTCTTATATTCTTTCTTCTTTTTCTCTCCCTCTCTCTTTTACGACCCCTCGTTTCGTTGTCGACGAAGATGAGCTAAACTTTGTTGTTATCAGTAATAGGACACCGTACGCGATAACGGGCTCTAAAACGCGCAAAGCCGATAGAAAGTAAGCCATATTGCTTTTTTCTTTTCTTCTTTCTCTTCTTCCATGCGTATGCGCAAAAGTTACTTGTCTGTGAAAAGGGGAAAAAAATATTAGGTGAAGTAAATCATCTGGAGAGTTTTCAAGGAAGTTCGATCAAAATGCATTCTGTGTGAAGGAAAGCTTTACATTTACTTCACGTATCCAAAGTAGTTTTTTTAGATTCTTTTCGTGTCGATGGTCCTTGACGTAATATTCGTGTTAAAACTTGGAAAATGATTTATTTTCGATTTTGTTTCCTGATAGGGAAAAAGGAAAGAAGACGTGTAAATATATAGTATGAGATGAAAATATCTGATGTCAAGATTATTTTAACTTTCATTTATAATCTCTGTTACCGGGACGAATTCATTTTATAAAGTTTGCTAACTCGAATTTTTTTTCTTTTTTCTTTCTTTTTCTTTTTGTTTGTTTAACTTATTACTTCTCTCTCTCTTTCTCTCTCTCTCTCTCTACTTTATTTTTATACATATACTATTTTTATAGATATTTTTATAGATAGATTCTTTTTTTTTCGTATAAAACAAATATTCGCTGGTTATCTCTACACGCGACACATTGAATTACAACGTCACCGGATCTTCCAGTACGTGCTCCTCGGTCTTCTCTCAACGAATCAACATTTTTCGTTGCACGTTGAGAATTTTAAAACTTTTTAGAGGAATGCCATCTCGTGATTTCGTATTATATCGCGAACAATGACGCTTAATTTAAGAAAGAGGAAAGATTGAATTAAAATGATTAACGATTTAAAATACTACGTACATATATATTCTTATAAAGAATTATCTCAGCTTCGAAATATATTTAGATAAAAGCGTAGATTTTATCCTTCTTTCCTTCTTCCTTCATTTCTTTGTAGGAATAATTTTAACAGAAGGCAAGTATTTGTAGGTTGTGTAAACGCGTAACGAAAATCATTCTCTTAAGTAAATACGAGTTCTTTGAGAATATATATTTCAGTATAAAGTGACGCCATTCCATCTACGTATTACTCTTATCAGCTGGAAATCGCGATCAATAGTGTCTATATAAAAGATAAAATACTTCTTGTTTTTGCATCATTTCTTTTGGATTTAGGTTTACACGTGGCACAACACGTTCTCTTCTTTTTATTTTTCTTTAATAGAACGCTTTCCGTTCTTTATTTATTCTATCTATTTTCGTATAGGATATTTACATATACAAATAATTATCTATGTATATATATATATATATATATATATATATATATAGTATGCGTGTGCATATATGGATATGTATCTATGCGTACCTATATATGAATATGACGTGACAATTTATTTTCGTTGGCGAATCACCGCATCGTGCATGTTAAATGTTATATAGTTGATAGGAGAGGGAAACGAAGGAGGGTAATAATTATATTTATGTGGAAGAGTGAGAGAGAGAGAGAGAGAGAGAGAGAGAGAGAGAGAGAGAGAGAGAGAGAGAGAGCAGATAATTACTATCGATTACTCGCGGACTCATGCACGAACGACTTGGTTTAAACGAGGCTCACCTGTTGCTAAACTGGTGGCTGATCTCTCTCGAAGCTCTTTACGATCGATTAAATGAAATTAAATTTTGTTAAATGTTAATCATCAGATCTTTGGAAGGATCACATATGTCTATCATGTGTAAGATCATAGTCATCTCTTCGTTTCGAATATGAATTAACGATGAAAACTTGTTATTGCGATGTTAATGCGCATAATTTCACATGTTAATAATAGGTAACTTCTAGGGGACAAGAAATGATCGTGGCACGTGTTATATTGGATAAAGGCACGCCATTGCTAGCGCGAAAATGGGATCGAGTGGTCTCGCGTTGGAGCCTTCGGTAAACTCGTGGTATTACTCGAGTCTCTAATGGTGGATCGAAGATAACGTGGAAGTAGAGACACTCGACCACTAACGTGATGTCTCTCGCTTATTGTTAATGGATTATTGTTGGTTTTTATAAAACCTGTTATGGAGTATATTAACAAGCTTAAGTAACTGTTCGATTCGATCGTCGAAAGTTTTGATCAAATAACTGGGAACGTTCATAGGAGTTCCTTCGATAGAAATTGTAGGCCATCGCCTTTATTGCGTTTCTCAATACGGTTTGTCGATGCGATATCGCGATTATTTCTTCTCTACGTTACGACGGGTAGACCTATTTCTCGTCCCCGTTGCTTGGCAGGTTAATACGGGCTTTATAGGGTGTATTTGGTTTTACGAGAGAGAACGAGTTTCACGTCGCTCGGAGAATTTCATCGCATTTGCAACGTCCTAGGTGGAATATTTTGATTCGAGTTGACAATGATTTTTCGAATACCTTGAAAGTTTCAACAAAAATGTTTTGCTCCAATTGAAATTTCGATTCTCTCTCTCTCCTTCTCTTTCTCGTTCTATTTCTCTC